>NC_041221.1:17935145-17935797 GCF_002837175.3 Physeter macrocephalus | reverse complement strand
GGACCAGATGGCTTCACAGGAGAATTCTATCAAACATTTAGAGAAGAGCTAACACCTATCCTTCTCAAACTCTTCCAAAATACAGCAGAGAGAGGAACACTCCCAAACTCATTCTACAAGGCCACCATAACCCTGATACCAAAACCAGACAAAGACGTCACAAAGAAAGAAAACTACAGGCCAAAATCACTGATGAACATAGATGCAAAAATCCTCAACAGAATACTAGCAAACAGAATCCAACAGCACATTGAAAGGATCATACACCATGATCAAGTGGGATTTATCCCAAGAATGCAAGTATTCTTCAATATATGTAAATCAATCAATGTGATAAAGCATATTAACAAGTTGAAGGAGAAAAACCATATGATCAACTAAATAGATGCAGAAAAAGCTTTTGACAAAATTCAACACCAATTTATGATAAAAACCCTCCAGAAAGCAGGCATAGAGGGAACTTACCTCAACATAATAGAAGCCATATATGACAAACGCACAGCCTACATTGTTCTCAATAGTGAAAAACTGAAACCATTTCCTCTAAGTTCAGGAACAATACAAAGTTGTCCACTCTCACCATTATTATTCAACATAGTTTTAGAAGTTTTAGCCACAGCAATCTGAGAAGAAAAAGAAATAAAAGGAATCC
>NC_041221.1:17888717-17935086 GCF_002837175.3 Physeter macrocephalus | reverse complement strand
TTACCATTGCAACAAGAAGAATAAAATACCTAGGAATAAACCTACCTAAGGAGACAGAAGACCTGTATGCAGAAAACTATAAGACACTGATGAAAGAAATTAAAGATGATACTAATAGATGGAGCGATATACCATGTTGTTGGATTGGAAGAATCAACATTGGGAAAATGACTATGCTACCCAAAGTAATCTACAGATTCAATGCAATACCTATCAAACTACCAATGGCATTTTTCACAGAACTAGAACAAAAAATTTCACAATTCGTATGGAAACACAAAAGACCCCGAATAGCCAAAGCAATCTTGAGACAGAAAAACGGAGCTGGAGCAATCAGGCTCCTGGACTTCAGGCTATACTACAAAGCTACAGTAATCAAGACAGTATGGTACTGGCACAAAACAGAAATACAGATCAATGGAACAGGATAGAAAGCCCAGAGATAAACCCACACACCTATGGTCAACTAATCTATGATAAAGGAAGCAAGAATATACAATGAAGAAAACACAGTCTCTTCAATAAGTGGTGCTGGGAAAACTGGACAGCTACATGTAAAAGAATGAAAGTAGAACACGACCTAATACCATACACAAAAATAAACTCAAAATGGATTAAAGACCTAAACGTAAGGTCAGACACTATTAAACTCTTACAGGAAAACATAGGCAGAAAACTATGACATAAATCACAGCAAGGTCCTTTTTGACCCACCTCCGAGAGAAATGCAAATAAAAACAAAAATAAACAAATGGGACCTAATGAAACTTAAAAGCTTTTGCACAGCAAAGGAAACCATAAACAAGACGAAAAGACAACCCTCAGAATGGTAGAAAATATTTGCAAATGAAGCAACTGACAAAGGATTACTCTCCAAAATTTACAAGCAGCTTATGCAGCTCAATATCAAACAACAAACAACCCAATCCAAAAATGGGCCAAAGACCTAAATAGATATTTCTCCAAAGAAGATATACAGATTGCCAACAAACACATGAAAGGATGCTCAACATCACTAATCATTAGAGAAATGCAAATCAAAAGTACAGTGAGGTATCACCTCACACCGGTCAGAATGGCCATCATCAAAAAATCTACAAACAATAAATGCTGGAGAGGGTGTGGAGAAAAGGGAAACCTCTTTCATTGTTGGTGGGAATGTAAATTGATACAACCACTATGGAGAACAGTATGGAGGTTCCTTAAAAAACTAACAGTAGAAATACCGTATGACCCAGCAATCCCACTACTGGGCATATACCCTGAGAAAACCATAATTCAGAAAGAGTCATGTACCACAATATTCACTGCAGCTCTATTTACAATAGCCAGGACATGGAAGCCACCTACGTGTCCATCGACAGATGAATGGATAAAGAAGATGTGGCACATATATACAATAGAATATTACTCAGCCATAAAAAGAAACAAAACTGAGTTATTTATAGTGAGGTGGATGGGCCTATAGACCATCATACAGAGTAGAGTAAGTCAGAAAGAGAAAAACAAATACTGTATGCTAAAACATATATATGGAATTTTTTAAAAAATGGTTCTGAAGAACCTAGTGGCAGGACAGGAATAAAGACGCAGATGTACAGAATGGACTTGAAGACACGGGGAGAGGGCAGGGTAAGCTGGGACGAAGTGAGAGAGTGGCATGGACATATATACACTACCAAATGTAAAATAGATAGCTAGTGGGAAGCAGCTGCATAGCAGAGGGAGATCAGCTCGGTGCTTTGTGACCACCTAGAGGGGTGGGATAGGGAGGGTGGGAGGGAGACACAAGACAGAGGAGATATGGGGATATCTGTATATGTGTAGCTGATTCACTTTGTTATAAAGCAGAAACTAACACACCATTGTAAAGCAATTATACTCCAATAAAGTTGTTAAAAAACAAAAAGTCAAACTCATAGAAACAGAGAGTAGAAAAGTGGTTGTCAGGGGCTAGGGAGGTTGGGGGAGGGGGGAAAGGTTGACAGGTGTCCAGCTCCTAGTTCTACGCCTCAAGAAAAGACTTTCCCAGCCTTTCTGTGTTAAGGTGAGCCTTTTCTTCCTCTCAGAGGAATGATGAGGGTTTTTGTTCTCCGTGATGGAAAAGGAGGCATCCCCTGTTGAGGCGGATGTCTTAGGTTTGGGTTCCATCAAAAACAGAGCCTGAGCCAGGGACCTGAGTGAGGTCGTTTGTTTGGGATGTTGTCCTAAGAAGCTTGTGTTAAGTGAGTCAGGAAGAAAGGGAAAGGAACAAAGGTGACTTCAGTCTCTCTGGCAACTCTCTCAGCATCCTTGTGGAATGAGTTATCAGTTGGGATTAACATATACACACTACTGTATATGAAATAGATAAGTAACAAGGACCTACTGTAGAGCATAGGGAACTCTACTCAATATTCTGTAATCTTAGGAAAAGAATCTGAAATATTATAATATGGGAGAAGAATCTGAAAAAGAATAGATATATGTATATGTATAACTGATTCACTTTGCTGTACACCTGAAACTAACACAACATTGTAAATCAGCTCTACTCCAATAAAAATTAAAATAAAAGGAAGAAAATAACAACAAATATCTCATTACCAATGACATTTAAAAATTCTATTTGAAATTATACACAAATCCAAAATGTGACATACTATCTAGTTATTTTTTCTTTTATCTAAATTTTTAAAGTAATAAATATTTTACTAAAGTCCACAGACATTGTACAAGTTTACTGTCTACATATTTAACATTTCCTACCTGTGATATATCTTTTACAAGTTTGGGAAGCACTGTTCTGTTAAAATACGGTCTCTAGACCTTAGTAGTTTAAAATATCACTACATAGGTGAGCCATGGCCGCAGGTAAGCAAAATGTGGGACATCCTCATGATGCGTGGATGGCGGTGTTCCAGTTACAGAGGGAAAAGTGGGTCTGAAGGTGGTGCCCAGTGAGTGAGGACCTGTACAGAGGAGCTGAGACTAGATGTCACCCTTGAGAGAGAGGGAACACTTTAGTCTGGAGCTATGATAAGGAAGGATAGTTGGGAAGGGAGAAACAGAGATTGGAAAGTACAAACATATTTAATAATGTGCTTGAATAAGAAATAGAACGATCTCTCTGGAACAACAATTTCGTGCTGCAAATCGTGGACCAAATTGAATTCTAGGCTAGACCAGCTCAGAGATAAGGTGATGCCATATATGTTTGGTGAGACAGCAGAATAACATAACAGAAAATTTTAATAAGAAGGTTAATTTATATACAGAATGCAAAACCCAGCAGGATTTTTATGAAGGAATTGACAAGCTGATTCTGCAATATATACTGAAAGGAAAAGAACCTAGCCAATTCCCTGACAGTCCAGTGGTTAGGACTCCAGGCTCTCATTGCTGAGGGCCCGGGTTCCATCCCTGGTGGGGAAATTAACATCCCACAAGCTGCACGGTGCAGCAAAAAAAAAAAGAACCTAGACTAGCCAAGACAAACTTGAACTAGAAAAATACAGCTGTAGGATTCACACTTTTTTAATTTTAGAAATGACTATAAATCTGCAATAACCAAGGCAGTGTTATATAGATATAGAAGTAATGGGAGCCTAACAGATGAAGGGACGAGGAGGAGAGGGTCCTGAAATGGTCTGACATCTGCAATGGCGTCAAGAGAATTCAATAGACGAAGAAAAGTCTTTTCAACAAATAGTGTTGAAACAAGTGCATATCCATATGGAAAAAAAAACCAAAAACACAAATAAACCTCATCCCTTACCTCCTACCATACTCAATAATTAATCTGAAGTGGATATAATAGCTAAATATAATCAATATAATAGCTAAATCTATAAAGCTTTTAGAAGGACATACAGAAGGAAATCTTCACAACTGTGAAGTTGGTAAAGATTTCTTGGATAAGACACAAAGTGTATTAGCGATAAAAGAAAAAATTGGTAAGTTGCCTTTATCAAAATTAAAAATGGGTGACATTGAAGACACCATTAAGAAAATCAAAAGGCAAGCCACAGAGCAGAGCAAATACCTCTACCTGACGAATGACTAGTACCCAGGATGTATACACAAACTTTTCAACTTAATAATAAACAGACACACAACCTAGCACAAGCAGGCAAATTACTTGAAGATACACTTCGAAAAGAAAGATACATGGGACTTCGCTGGCAGCCCAGTGGTTAAGACTCTGTACTTCCGCTGTAGGGAGCCCGGGTTCAATCCCTAGCTAGGGAACTAAGATCCCACATGCCTCATGGTGTGGCCAAAGGACATGCAAAGGTGTTCAATATCATTAGTCAACAGGAAAATGCAAATTACAGTCACAGCGAGAAGCCACTTCACACCCAGTGGAGCAGGTAAACTGAAGAAGTCTTACAACAGTCTTACAAACGTGAGGACAGTGGAGCAATTGAACTCCCCAATTCTTTTGAAATTCTCATAAATTCCACTTTGGAAAAATATTTGACATTAAAAAAAATAAAATCAAACATATACTTCTTTCATGGACCAGCAATTTCATTCTTAGGTGATGAAACACTCCTTTTCTTGATTTGGGTGTGGGTCACATGGGCACACAGCTGTCGACACTCATGCGACCAAACTATCTGTGCATTCACTATTTACACCTAAATATGGTGGGCAGAATGGATAATACAGAGAGGAACTGAGACAGAAACCCTGGCTAGGAGGGGATGTCAGAGGCTGCATCACAAGGGCTAAATGTCCTTAGTGGATGCACCAAGGAAAAGGTTCTCTCCTTCCTGTCGTTCCAAGAGACCTTCTCATCCATCTCCTTACTGAGGACAAATCCTTTGCTCCTAAAAAGAGAAACGACTTTAGATGAAATAGACATTTAAGTCCATATTTCGTGTACCCATTTGGAAAAGTATTTGTATATAAGTATAGTTAATTATATTTATATTAACTTAGACTAAACACACACACACACAATTTCTAAATTGCATTTGCCTATCTTTGCAGTTTTTTTCTCCAAGCCAACCCAAATAAGGAAGCAATCTACTTGCTAACTAATATGAAAACAGCTTTATGACTAATTCCCCCAAACTCTTCCAAGCAAATTGTGATCACTAAGTCGTGCCTGCATAGAAATTCTGGAATCTGCTCTCCCCTAAAGCCCTACCGTCCTACACACAACATTTATGTGATCGCCATGTCAAAGTAATGTGACAAATTCCGAAGTCTCTATCATATGCCTGATACAAGAACGGTTAAGGCTGGAGTGAAGAATCTGGCCCTGAGGATGTGGCATCCCCGAGCCCACAGTGGCATCACTGTGAGCTCACAGAGCGTGCTTTGGGCTGTGGGTGTGTGGGACACCAGCAAGAATTACATGCTGTGGATGTGGAGGGGACGTGGGACATGCCCGGCACAGCTCTGCTCACATCACCACCAGTACTGTGTTGTTACTACCCCAGCAAAATCGAGACATGGGTACAGAGGGAGCAGGGGGACAGGGGAGAGGTCCCACCAAGGAGGTGACGTTTGGTCCTGAAGGTCCAATTGGAAAGGTGGAGATGAAGGGGAAGGACGCTGGACCAGGGCTGGTGTCCACTCTGAGCCGGCAACACTGTGATGGTCTCCAAGCCCTACGAGCTCCCGGTGGATCCCATGTGGCTCATGGGCCAGGTGCCTGAGGCGAGACCAAAACCCCATGGGAGACAGAACCGGCGTCTGGTCGCCAATGGCCACCTCCTGGTCTGCAGGACCTCTCAGCCTGCTTCAGCTTGATGGTGTCCCTCCAGGGGGAGCAGCTGCTGGCCCCTGAGAGGACTCTGAGTGGCACCCCCACGAGACCCCAAGTAATCATCTTCACGTGGTGCGCCGTGGACTAAAATATTACCATGGTCCTTGAGACGGCATAGGCCGATTTTGAGAAGAGAATACACAACTGGAGTGATTCTTCCCCAAGTGTGCTCACACATAGGAAAGGGAAAGCAAGGAAAAACAGCAGTAAAGACATTTAGCAGTGATGGAGGAGGCCACCCATGGCCCTGTTGAGTTAAGCTGTCTCCTCTGGCTACACTCACTCTGAATCCACTAAAGCCAAAGCACGTAGTTTTGCCAAACTGTGTTTCCCCTGCAGAAGAATAAGACCGCAGCTTACAGCCCGGGGCTCAAGACAACATGTTTTGGCATTTGAAGCTGCGTGTGGCCACAGGGAGAGGGCGTGAGCTGGGTTCTCGGCATGGACACCTCCCACCCGCGGCTGTTCCTGGCCAGGAGCCTGCTGCCCCTGGCTCTCAGAGTCTCAGATTCCTGGATGGACACAGGCAGATAGGACATCGTCTGAAGCTGGATCACAGACAGAAAGCAGTCAGTGAATATTAGCAGGAGCCCCAAAGAAGAAAGTCTCTGCATTGATTTGCTCCAGTAAAAAGACAAAATCTGACTTTCTAACCAAACCAAAGAGAATTCCAGAGAACGATGTGCTAAAACATACTAAAAGGAAAACAATGAATTTGCTCTGAGATTGTACTTGACATGAATAGAGTCTCCAGAGAGAGAGGTGACGTCCTGGGTGTTATCGAATCTAAATAAAGGAATATTGGTTAATAAAAGAAAAAATATATATGTATATGAAAGTAGACAAGAAATGAAAATAAGGCCCCACAATAATACTGTTGACATTATTTAATAGGGCAAGAAACTATTTAATTTAAAAATTCATGCACCATGTAATCCCACATAATCAGACCGATTTGTTCCACTGCCAAGCTCGAGATCTGATCTATATTCAATTTTGGTCCAACTTGCCGTAGACACTAAATTGGAGTTGCTCCACGTTGTCGAACTAAGATAAATAACGCTAACAAAAATTATACAGGCTTTTGAGGCTCAGTTTTAAAAAAATTAGATGGTTACTTTCTCTCATTTTATAATGTTATAGTGAAATTGCCTAAGCGTGCCATCGTTGTTATGGACAGAAATCATGAACAGGACTGCTGCTTGAGGATTAAGTTATTTTATTTTCAAAGAGATCAAAGTAATTTCTGAGCTACCAAATGAAATAAAGGCATTTGAGGTAAGTCAGCACGAAATGGCGGGTGGTTACCAGGAGAAGATAAATAACGCTGGACAAATGTGCACGTGTGTGCCTGTGTGTGTGTGGTGTGTGTGTAATGAACGTATTTAACAATATAGAAGCACATGAAATCTCGGCCTTGTGTGATGCTCTAGTAATTGAAAAATAACTCTTGATATCCTAATCTTGATAAAAAATCTGAGATCAACAATTTGGCTACATCTTGTTTCCAAGTTTGATGTCATGCGTGTCTTTCCCACTTTGTGTGTTTGTACCTGTAGAAAATGGAGCCAAAGTGTGAGCTTAATCCAGGAGACCTCAATCATGGGCCAGTCAAGCCCACTGCTTTGAATTCAAAGAGGAACCACTGACCAGAAAAATCATTGCCAACTCCACCGGCAAACAGACAGACAGGACGCAAACCCCCATGAGAAGGGGCCATGCTAGGCATCTTTGAATAGAGAGACCCCCTGGTCAGATACCAAGGCTCCTGCAAGCCCCGCTATAGAAGGTCTTCACCTGTGAACCTCTGGAAGGAGACCACAGCCATAGTAGCATCTCAACAAAACGCAGTAGGCATAGGGGATGCTGTGGGCCCCCATCCCACCCAGCCGCTGCACGGTTGGTGCTGCCAGCTCTGGCCTGTCCCCTCCATCGGGTGGGTGGAAACACACTTTCAGATGCACCAGCTCATGTATTATCTGCGGACTGAGCCCAGGCACACATCAAGCTCTATCAGAGGAGCCCAACTTCTATAAACAACTGGAAGCCGGCATGTAAATGCCACTTTCTTGACATAAATAACAGGAACATATGGTCCGAGACAGGAAATGGGGGACACCGATGGATTGCTCTCCTGCTGGACCAGTGGCAAGATTTATGACACTATTCTGAGACAGAGAGCGAGGAGGGGCAGCCGGCTAATGACTCTTTCATGAACATGTGACAACGCACAGGACCACTGGACACCTCTGCTCAGACCAGCCCTGTGGGCCTTGGCTAAATGCGCTCGCCAATGAAGGAGAAAATGAATTTTCCAAAGGTAAGACCATGTCCCTCTGTCCAAAGCAATGGTGAGGCACCACGAATTCTCGCAGAGGACTGGTCGTTGACGGTATGCAAATCTCAAACCAACTTCACCCAGGGAGACTACTGGAGTGTTAACAATTCTCGCCGCCCCTGCCTTTTGATGTTGGGGTGAGTGTGTGCTGAGATCATATGTCAGGCCAACGAGAATAAACCTACCTCTCAGACAGCTCCTGGGGTTAGTATATTCCGTACATGTCCTGGGACTTCCGGCCACCTAAAGTCACCGCCTGGCTGCCTCTCCCACATCTGATGTCCCTCAGCTCTGAGCTCTTCCTTGGACTCACGTTGGCCAGGATCCCCATGCTGTTATCCTCTCTTACCCAAGTTCTTTCTGCAACACGCACATTGGTTCTGACGCTTACACTTGAAGGGCGCCGTGGTTTAAATAGGAGCCCCACAAATATTTACTGACTGTTTCACGTGAAGTTCTCCCAGGGATTCGGAGCTCAGGACAGCCAGGGGGCCTCCGTCAACCATGGGCACGTTACACAAACACCGGCCATCCTAACACGGGTCACGTGACAGATTTGCAGTTTCCCTTTTCTCCTCTCTACAGGGTCATTCCATCAGCCTAGAAGCACACTGCTTTCCTCATTCTAAAATAAAATAAAACACAAACAGTGTAAAAAGAATGTCCCTAGGGAGTTCCCTAGTGGCCTGGTGGTTAGGATTCCAGGCTTTCACTGCCACGGCCCGGGTTCAATCCCTGGTCAGGGAACTGAGATCCCGAAAGCTGTGAGGCACGGCCCAAGAAAAACCCCGAATTTCCTTAGACCTCACTCGGCCCGCCAGCATTCACTCCCATTTCTCTGCTCCATCCTGCAGCCAGACTTCTCCGAGCCTGGGCTATCCGGGCCGCCTCTGATTTCTCTCCCCTCCTGTCTCCTACACTTTACCCCTTGGTCTGAAATCTTCCCGCTCTCTGTCCTGGAAACAGCATCCCTCATGCTGGTCCAGGCCTGGCCCTCGTCCACTCTGTCCTGTTGGCTGCAAGGACTCTGCTCTTACGGTTTGGTTTCCTGTTTTGTTATTCCCAATCTTGTGAAACATTCCTCCGCAATCTCCCACATTCGTGCCTGGTCTGCTCCTGAGCTGGAGCCAAGATCCAAGGGCCCCTCTTCTCTTCTCTGTCTACACAGAAGCCTAAGGCCAGGGCTCCTCAATCCCTAATGGGCAGCAGGGAGCTTGCTAAAATGTGAGTTCTGACTCAACAGGACCTGGTGCAGGGGAAGGGGGGACCTGAGATCCGGTGATTCTTTATTTTTCTGCTTATGCACACTTAAAAAAAAATTATTATATTGGGGTATAGTTGATGTACAATGTTGTGTTAGTTTCAGGTGTACAGAAAAGTAATTCAGTCATTCATAGTCTTTTTTCAGATTCTTTTCCCTCATAGGTTATTATAAAATATTGAGCCGAGTTCCCTGGGCTACACAGAAGGTCCTTGTTGGTTATCAGTTTCATACATAGTCGTGTGCGTATGTTCATCCCAAACTCTAACAGGTTCCCAAGTGAGGCGGCCCCACTGCCCGCACTTTGGAGCCGGGACAAGAGCCCGGCTCCAGTCTCGTGGCTGTAAGTGCCTTCCGTGAGCTGATGACTCTCGAACGTGTCTCTTTAGCCCAGACCTCCCTCCTCAACCCCAGCAGACCATTTATGTGCCCACGTGGACGGCTAATTGACCCCTGAGACAACCACGTCTGCGGGGCCTACCCTGGACCATCTCAGATTCCCCGCATCTCAGGGATGAAAACTGCACCCTCTCCATGTCTCAGACCAAATCCCCAAACCCCACACAATTCCTCAACAAATTCTCTCAGCTTTATGTCCAAGATGTTTCTGAATCCAACTACTTCTCTACCGTCCACTGCTGCCACTTGGAAGGAGCCACTACCTGTGGCCCTAACCACTATCCCGGCCTCCCCGTCTAGGCGAGGGCCCCTCATGGCCTCCTGTCACCCAGAAACCCAACCGCTGTGACCTTCTACCGCACAAGCCGGCCAGCCCTGCTCTGCTCAAGGCTCCCACAGCACCCAGGGTGAATGTCAGGTCCCAGGGTGGCCTGTCAGCCCGATTTGCTCCCTGACCTCATCTCTCGCCTCCCCTCCACCCCTAGCTCCACGCCAGCCACTCTGGTTCCATAGTTTCTCCGATACGCCGGGCATGTTCCCACCTCAGGGTCTTCGCCCCGGCCATTCCATCCGCCGGGAACGCTCCTCACGGAGATGCCCTGCGAGCATGACTCACTTTCCCTCCTGCTTCAACTTTGCTCTCACCAGCCATCCTCTCCAGAAGCTCTGCCCTGTCCGGACCATTTAAATATTGCAAACGAAAGCCCCCAACCCTCCTTACCCACCTCAGTCCTGCTCCAGTTTTTCTCCAAAGCACTTGCCGTGTTCTTACTTGTACATAATTTACTGATCTAGTTTGTTTCCTATTTGTGGTCTGTCTCCCCTTGTAGACTATTCACTCCCTGAGGGCAGGGGCTTGGTCAGTTCTGCTGGCAGATGCACCCCAGTGCCAGACACAGACCAGCCATTCAATAACAGTGGAACAAGGATTTTTAAAACCTGAGACAAATTCAAATTGATAGTTGGATTTAACAGTCTGGCAAGACAAATTGATTAGTGGGAAATTTTACCATATGCTACTTCTGCTGGAAAACACTTAACAGTCTCAGAAAGAAAAGATAAAGAGTTCTGATGCCAGCCAGACAGTGAGCAGGCGCGGCAGGGAACCCTCCATCCCCCTGGACAAGTCTTCGGTGCCCTCCTGATACCTCCCGACTTGCTCCTCACTCACTGATCACCTTGCTTCTTGTGTCTCTAAGAAAATCGGAGCAGGCAGAAGAGAGCAACTGTGCCCTCCCACCACCAAACCGTCCAGGCTCTAAGCATCCATGTCTCCTTCTCTGCCCTTCCTCCTGGCCCTGTGATGGGCTCTCTCCTCCTAGCTGAGGCCAGCTCCCTCCTGGGTCCTGAAATGGGAGTGACACGACACCTGAGCTTGCCCTGATGATTCTTGTGTGTGCCTTGTTTGTGCTCCCTTTCACTCTCAAGAATATCCTGTTCTTTAAAAAAAAAAAAAAAAATGAAAGTTTAAAAGCTATAAAAGACACAATTGAGACAATTAGTGAAAATTTTAATATGAATTAGGATTAAATTCTAGCATTGCATCAATGTTAAATTTCCTGCTTTTGAAAACTATCCTGTAGTTGTGCAAGAGAAAAAGAAATAGACATTGAGGTATTTGTAAGTAAAAGGTCACAATATCTAGAACTTACTTGCACATAGTTCAGGAAAAGTACTGCATACATGCAGACAGAGAATATGATAAAGAAAATGAGTCAAAATGTGGACACCTGGTGAATCTGTAGGTCTGAGAAAAAATGGACTTTATGAAACTTAAAAATAAAATGTCTTTTCTGCTTCTAGAGTCATGGAATAGAGATACTTATTCCTATTCCTCCCTCTAAGCACAACTGAAAACCCCGGATATGACACATAAGATTAACCAGAAGATGCTGAAGACAGAGAGAAGACTGCAACCCAGCTCGAGTCCTGGGCACCAAGGGCAGACACAGAGGTGAGCTCGCTGGGTTTCTTTCTGCCTCATACACCCCAGGCTTGGAGATAGAGGAGCTCGGGATGGAAATGCCAGGGGCTGCAGACAAAGAAAACTCAGCAAAAGCCTTTCTCTCTGGCCACTGAGCCAGGAAAGGAACATCCTAGCAGGAGAGACAACATTTAGACAATAGTCACTCCATCCAGCCACACACAACAGAAATAAATCTGTGGCCCATCCCCACCTGTGCAGGTAGAGGTCAGAGCCTGGGAGACTGTAACGAGGCAGTGGTGGCCGAGCCAGGACTCCCCACCCTCACCCTGGGGGGCAATGACCCCTCCCCACATGTCAGTGGAGCCCATGTGGGGGTCAGCAATGAGACACTGCTTCTTGGCCTTCATGGGGATGCATCAGGGTAGGCCTGCTGGGGACCCAGGACTCCCTCCAGGAACCCCCGCCTCAGGTGTCCTGGGAACCCACGTGGGGAAGCTGGACAACGCCCACCTGGCAGAATGATGGCAGCGCCCACGCTTGTCTGGCCAGAGCTGTGTGAGAACAACCCACCTAGAGGGTTTAACTAAGATTCAGAGTCTCATAACAAAATACCCAAATGCTCAGGTCTCAATCAAAACTCATCCATCAGACCAAGAACCAGGAAGCCCCCAAACTGAATGAAAAATGTAACCAACAGATACTAATATCAAGATGATAGGGAGGCTAGCATTATCTGACAAGGATTTTAGAGAAGTCATCATAGCATTGCTTCAACAATTAAAAGCACCTTCGAAACAAATGGGAAAAGAAAAAGGAAATCTCAGTGATGGGGCAGAGTTTCAACTGTGCAAAATAAAGTGAGTTCCGGAGATGGTGGGGGTGATGGCTTCACGACAATGTGAATGCACCTAATACCACTGACCTGTACACGGAAAAATGGTTAAAAGGGTAAATTTTATGTCGTAAAATGTAATAGTAATAATAATAAAAATAATAGTCATAATAATAAAGATGTCAAGGTCGTAAAAAAAATCATAAGAGGTGGAAACGGTGTTGAAAGTGGTGGGAAATCGACCCCTGGGATATTCACATAATCCAATTACAACCCAAACACAGGATATTCACAGAGTAAAATTTGCAAAAATCCATGAAGGTCCTACGTGTTGTTTATCCACAGAAATCTTCAATCCTTTGATCGGCGTCTCATGCAGTAACTTTATATTGATTTCCCTAGTTGCCTCTGTTTAAAATATAACACTAATTAAGTACCTCTGGTGACATTTGAAATGTTCCTTCTCCTTAGGAGTAGAAAGAGCACTTTGAGACCATGAGCCGACAGTCTGGGGCTCGGGGGCCAGAGTGGCCTGAAAACCTAAAGGCCAGCCTTTTACAAGGTCATGGTTTCTCCTGGACTGGGGAGAAAAGAGCTCTGACAGCGGCCACACGCAGACACTCAAAGTGAACAGCCACAGAGGTTCGCCCAACATTTTCAGACCCACTTACTTTCAGGTCACGTAAGTGCTGGGCCACTTTCTCTGGGTTTTAGGAGGGAAAAGAAGGACCAAGCTGCAGGCTGAGGGGGCTGGGCCGAGCTTCCCCACCTGACACTCTCGGGCTGGACAGTGATGATGGGAAGCAGCCAGACCCCCCTTCCTAACATCCTGGAAAGTCTCCCCAGGCCTCGCTCTGCAGCCCCTCTCAGGACACAGCCAGGGCCCAGGCACAGAAGAACAACAAGGCCTTCCCCAGGCCGGGCCCCGTGGGCTGACCGTGGTCAGCCTGTGTTATGTTTTCACGGCAGACACTTCCATGCCGGTTTTGTGCACGGTTGAAGCAGAACAAGAGCACTAAACAAACAGCGAGGCCCTCCTATCCCCCCATTTATCAGAGAGTCCTGACAGGGCCCCTAGTCTCTCGTCCATGCCCTCTCCTTCGTTACTTTAAAGGTTTATCTCCTTAAACCCCTTCCTTTCCAAACAAGTGCCATATTCCCCAACGTTCAAAAAGTCATTTTGGATAATCAGTAGTGAAAACAGCAATGGAAGAGTAGTTTAAAAAGTTCTTGGGCCATCGTGGTCACACGGAAATAATGCCTCAGGATAGACACAACAATACCAGCTGCCTCGGGGAAGGATTTATGGCTCCTTCAGGGTATGAGTTTCCAAGCTGTGCAAATTTAGAAGCATTCAAGTACACCAGCGAGAAAAACATATAAGGTATAATCCCTAATATTTAGTAGGAGTGCAGAAAATCCAACAAGGTGACTCGTAGAAAGCGTGTGTCTGTGTGTGCAGTGGACACAGAGTGGGTCAATGTCTGTGTAAGTGGGAGAGGTATGGGGCTTGATACAGCAGAAACGGGCTGCTAGGATGGAATTCCACATCAGTGGCTCTCATCCTGGGGCAACTTTGCCCACCAGGGGACCGACCCTTGGCCCTACCTGGATGGAGACATTTTTGGTGGTGATAGCTGACATCCAGTGGGTGGAGTCAGGGATGCTGCTAGGTGTCCTCCAGAGCTGCCCCTGGGACACACGATCCAGCCTCAAATGACAATGGGGCTGAGGTCGAGCATCTGCTCCCAGTGAATTTCGAGAGATTTTCGTTTCAAGCAGCAACAAGCCTGGCCGAGAGATTTTTGTCTCCCAGTTTTTGCGTTCAACCGCCAATCAGAATAAAGCTTCAAGTATTTCCTGGTCAGGAAAGTAAAACAACTCTCAAAAAGTAGCAAAATGCTTGTTAAAACTGACAAAAATGTTGTAACAGCCTAGCCAAATTTCAAGTGTTGCTGCAAAAGAACTGTCATACTCTATCCATTCAACAGATTCTAGGAAGTAGCGCACTTTGTCTCTGGACATCAGGGGAAGGGCTCCTGCAGTGGCGGGAACACCAGGACAGACAGGCCGGGAACCACCCGTCGCACACCCAGTGAAAGAAGTAGAGTTGTACACAGCACCTCAATGAAGGCCATGAGGAAGGCGTACTTCCCCTGCGCTGGGGACCAAGAAGGCTTCCCTGAGGACCTGATATTCAAACTGAGACCTGGAGGGTGAGAAAGCAACTCTTTCTTTCTTAGGGGTGTGTGCAAACGCCCCGAGGCAGTGGGACCTTGACCAGGTGCCCAGCAGGTGGGGAGGGGCTCGTGAGGCTGAGCCATCATGTAAAGAGGGGAGTGATCTGAGATGAGGCAAGAGAGCTGAGAAGGGGCCAGATCGCCCAAGGCCAGGTGAAAGTCAACCCAGCACTTTAGCTTTTTCCAAGGGCCATGGAGACCGGTGGAAGACTTTTTAACCAAGAGAAAGCAAAGCTCAGAATCTCATTCTGGAAATACCCCTCTGGTCTGGGCATGGAGAAGAAAGGAAGGGGATGTTGGTTGAAAGCAGAGAAACAGTTTAGAAGCCTGTTTCATCCAAGCACAGGGAGGTGGTGACTTGGGCCGGGGTTAGGCAGGAGGGTTTAGCTTGACACGCAATAGGAGGGAGGAGCATTGCATCCCCCCCCCCACCCCCCGGATAAACTTGGTGGACGATGCCTCAGCTTTCCCCATGTGTCGGGCCTTCCAGCACGTGGGTCAGGACAACCTTCCAGAAACCTTTCAGTGCCTTAGCTGTCAGTAGGCATGTGATGAACAGACATCAGACAGAGACAGCAGTTGGGTTAAAGGAGGCATGGATTAGGAGAAGTGGTTGGTTAGAGGTCAGTCAAGGTCAAGTAGGACTTGAGCCAGAGAGGGATGGGGCTGCTGCTTGGTGTCAAGGTCAGAAAAGCATCTTTGGAGCAGAAGTCCAGGCCCAGGGATGGAGGGCCCTGCTTCCCTGGGCCTGCCCAGGCCGGGCAGGGAGCAGGGGGCGTGAGGTGGAGGCAGTGCCCCGAGGACCCCCCAAGGGGCCTGTTTGTTGGGATGAGTTCAAGGACACTAGCTGCCAGCTGCCAGGGCCCACATCCTGGTCTGCTGGAGCTACCACCCTCGCCACCCAGCGTCCAGGGCCCCCCGGTGATCAGAGGCCAGTTGCTGTGATTCATCCCCTCCAGAGCATTGTTCTCTGCGTCTGATGGGAAAACCAGATTTTCTGACCTTGACAGGGCCCCTGAAAGGCAGGCATTTGCAGGAAAACAGGAGGTATTCTCATCAGAGTTGATTTTCCCCAACCCTTCTTCCTTCCCCTGTTCAGGGCATGGAGCCAGCGCAGGAAATGCCAAATGCTGTTGATATAAATGACTCGATCTCATTGGCGGGCTTTAAACTCTAAGTAAAGCTTTCCTTAGAAAAAAACCTGAGTTTGAATTTTGCTAAATTTCGGAGTCTTTTGTAAAATTACTTTCAGGAAGTTTCAAAAACCAACTAGACAGCCATTGAGATTTTTAAAAATCAACATCTTGAGCTATAATTTGCATATAACAAAATGGACCCATTTTAAGTGTCCAATTAGAGGAGTTTTGTTTTGTTTGTTTGTTTGTTTTGGCTGCGTTGGGTCTTTGTTGCGCACAGGCTTTCTCTAGTTGTGGCGAGCAGGGGCTATTCTTTGTTGTGGCGCGCGGGCTTCTCATTGCGGTGGCTTCTCTTGTTGCAGAGCATGGGCTCTAGGCACACGGGCTTCCGTAGTTGTGGCACGTGGGCTCGGTAGTTGTGACGCACAGGCTTAGTTGCTCCTCAGCATGTGGCATCTTCCCGGACCATGGATTGAACCTGTGTCCCTGCACTGGCAGACAGATTCTTAACCACTGTGCTACCAGGGAAGTCCCCAATTAGAGGAGTTTTGACAAATGTATTGGGGTGGCCAAAAAGTTCGTTCAGGTTTTTCTGCAAGATGTTATGGAAAAACCCAAATGAACTTTATGGCCAACCCAATATACACCAAGGTAATCACTATAATCAAGATTTAGAACATTCCCAACCTCCAAAAATGTCCTTGTGTCGCATTTCAATCAACCTATGTCCCCACCCTCAGGTCATTTTAAAAAACATACAAATAGATAAGCATCGTATACTTACGTGATATAAATATATATATAAAACCATAAAAGTTTTATGGTTATAGCTGCAGGTTCTATTTTCTACCGTTTTTACACAACTTAAAGTTGAATTTCAAATGTTTGGTCATAAAGTAAAAAGGCAACAAATCATACAGTTTTCTGAAACCCACGTGAACTTGGTGAGGAGTAAAAGAGTCGTGAGATTTTGAACTAACACCACTGAGAAAACTTTAAAGGGTGTGTTGTGTCCCCAGATTGCCATCATGCTGTTGTTCCTATTGTCCTGGGTTACTGGAAGGACTGATTTTCCTGGGCCCTAAATCAGGCCAAAGTGATTACTTTGTAGCTGTATTAATATCTTGATGCTCTACACTTCACCCTCTTAAAAATGAAAACTTTTCTGAAAGTTACAGGCACACCCTCTTAAAATACCTCAAGAACAGTGAATGGAGGGTTAAAATCTGATGGAACAACGGCATATTTTGAATGAAAGGGCAAGTAGAAAAGTCAAAATACAAGAAACTGGACTTAATAGGAAAGGAAACATTGATCCCTCCTAATCGATCCTATTGGCGATTTTCCACGTTATTTCTGAAGTAGCCCACGTATAATAAACATATAATTTTGTTCCTAAGGGCCCTCTTATTTGCATCTCATTGGATAAATTGGGGATATATTTACATAAATCATCAACTTATCCCATGATATGCAAATAAGATGGCTCCTAGAAGCAAAATTATATGTCTATTCTACATAAAAGGCATAATCTGTATGATACATAAAACAGAACATATAGAATATATTTACATAAATTCCCTACATAAGTGAAGGAACATTACAACCTGATGGTGAAAACTCAAGGCCTGAGTTCTGTTCCCTCCTGGGTTGGTTAGAAAGGAACTTTCTGTCCATCTACTGCAAGTTCAGCTCCTGGAGCCAAAGTAGTAGAGAAACACTAAACAGCCACCATCCACCACCTATTTCCAACACGTCTGCAGTCATTCTGGACCAAAAACCACTGTGCAAGGCCCGCTGACTGGCAGTCATTGGGCTTATCATGCAATCCGAATGGTGTAGACTCATTACCGTGCTATTGGTGCCCAATAATCCTTCAACGCCTTTCTTGTACCCTGGGGGGAAGTTAGCTGTTGGGAAACATTATCATTTCAATGAAACTAGATTGCTTACAGGCTAGAATTATTTAATGCAAAGGATAAAGTGCTAACATACAAGCAGTATCAATACTAAATGGTGACCTCATCGTATGTGTTGTAGATTCCATGACATCTGCTTATGAGCAACACAAAGTAACCAAATGGACTCTGCAAACTGGCTACCTGGTCATAATTGCCAGAAACTTACAAAAAATAGACAGGAACACAGAGTAAAATCCAGGCCAACCCGAAAAAAATCAATTAAATGGAGATTTGGAAATGTAGCCACACGCGTGTAAATTAAGCTAATGATAGTGATGGGGACCAGCACCCACTTAGAGATTCTGACATTTTCATTCAAAAAAGGTCACACCCAGCAAGGGTGCGATTACACACTGCCCTCTTCTCCCTTTGAGGATAAAGAAATCGTCTCCGTTCTCAGTGGGAGAGGCGAGGAAAGTGGGCAAAATTTGATTTCCACAGACGCCCTACAGTTGGGGTCTCCTGCCAAAAGAACATTCTCCACCCCTGTTTTTGCCCATGGGGGTCACTCATATTCGAAAAGGAGTCCTGAAACATACCCACAGGTCAGTGGTCATTCACCTGAAAGCCAAGCCCCTTAGAAGACCTGGGAAAGATTCCCCTCCTACCCCATCCCTGAAAATAGCTCCCCTATTGCTTCGTTTTCTTTGAAACCAATTCTTTTAGTTTGAGGCGTTGTACTCCGTACGAACGCACTTACCAGTCAGGGTTCTGTTGGTCAGAACACAAGACTGCGCTGGACACCGCCTCTGCTCTCATCTTCTCTTGGGGTCAGCATCCTGTGCTCTCCGGAGCCCCACACCAGGTGAACCCAGGAAGCACGTGCAGGAGAAGCAAACAGTGTATCCTTTCCTGAGAACGAGGTTTGGGGGACAGACAAGAAGAAGCAGGCAACTTCCGGTTTCTGGGCTGGTGGGTAAGTAAAGGACGTGCACGTTCCCATTCGCGCAACAAGACAAAGGCTAAACACACTGAAAGTCAACAACTTTTCTTAGATTGTCAGAAAAGTGAAGTCACAGGGCAATTCGCTGCCCCCGAAACTGGAGAGACCGGCAGATACAGAGAAGCACGAGCAGAAACCCACAAGCACAAGCGTCGGCTGGAACCGGCGTCGGGTGAGAGAGACTAAAGTCTACGTGACACGTTGCCGGAAGCTCAGTGCGGGCAGGTCTCTCGGAGCGATAAAAACTCCAGGGGGGGCTTCCCTGGTGGCGCAGTATTTGAGAGTCCGCCTGCTGATGCAGGGGACGCGGGTTCGTGCCCCGGTCCGGGAGGATCCCACGTGCCGCGGAGCAGCTGGGCTCAAGTAAATAAAATAACCGCCCCCCACAAAAAAACACACAACTCCGAGGGGGGTGGAAGCAGGGCGGGCACCACCCCACTTCTGTGAGCTTTCCCTCCAGGGCCTCTACCCGGTCCTCACAGGGCAGAGCAGAGAATCTGGTGCTCCGGTGTGTGGGGAGGGGAGGGGAAGGTGGCCAGTTTGAAAAATGCCCAGAATTATCCATCCTTAACAAGGCCTGTCCTCATACTAAACTTGAGAATCATTCCTGGTGCTCCGGTGTGTGGGGAGGGGAGGGGAAGGTGGCCAGTTTGAAAAATGCCCAGAATTATCCATCCTTAACAAGGCCTGTCCTCATACTAAACTTGTGACCAGAGCCTGACCCGCTGGGTTTTTATCAGAGCCCAACCAACCTGAGGGAAAGGAAACATTAACCCCAGTCGTGCTAGCCATCCTGTGCCACCCGAAAACAAAAACGAAGCAGGAAAGTGCCTGGGAAGATCTTGTCCAGGGCCAGGCGGAGGAGGGCTTGGAGTGGGTGCTGAGGGCTGCTTGTGGGGAGAAGCCGGCACAGAGGGCAGCTGACGTCCTGAACCCCAAGAACGCCGCATCCCCTGTGATGTAACCAAGCCCCACTCGAGCCCAAGTTGTGCCTGACGCTGGCTGTCCCAGCCCCCAGGGTCCGAGCGGCCGGGTCAGGGGGGTGGGACAAGGGAGAGGCTCGGATCCATCCCTCCTGGCTCTGTGTGTGGCCGCCTTGCACACACACACCGCACACGGCTTCTCCACCGAGGGGGCCCCAGGCCCCAGGCCCCAGGCCCCAGGGCAGGCTCTGACTTCCACCAGCAGCACTTGGAAAGCAAGGCAAGAGGCTTCAGTAGACCTTGGATCACTGTCCAGTGAGCAGTGAACAGACTCCAAGCCAGACTCTGAGACTCAGGAACGTGAGATCCGGTTCTGTCTGGTATTACCCACTCTCTTGGTTTCAGACTTTTCCAGAGCCTCGTGACACGAGGATGGAAAACCTGAATGAGGGAAGTGATAATTCTGCAACAAACACTGCGCTTTGAGTCACTTTTGCAAGACTGGATTTGGCGTCTCGGCGGCGGGGTGGACCCACGAGGTCATTAGGGACGTAGGCCGCGAAAATAGAGTGGGATTCAGCGTGCCCGCCGTGGTTTACCAGTGGTGACACTGGACCTCCAGTAGCACTGGAATCTCCAGGCACCTAATGATTGACTCACCAACATTTTAATGTCTCTTTAGTACCAACGTCCTTTCTTTCCAAGGACTGATATGGGACGGGACCCACATGTCTCCAAGACGAAATGTGAAAGCACAGAGGCCCCTTGTTTTAATAAAATGTGCTTCACAGAGTACTCCAAGTCCACTGCTGGCTAAGCAGTGACCAGGAACCCACAGCACTGTGACACACACTGGTGCACCCGGGACTCCGTCCCTGACCTCCTGTGCACCTCAGCTTCTCCCTGGAGCCCTGAGGGTCTACACCTCACACACCAGCAGACTCCTCCCCAGCAGGGGAAGGACCACCTACGTCAGGCCTGACTTGGGCTGCCAGCTCCCCAGCGATGGAAAAACCTGTACTGTATGTCAGATCTGAGAAAACTGCCCGCAGTACGGATCCGAGTGATACAGGTGATACAGGGGTAGACGACGTGGAAGATTATTCTGATGGCGCCTCCTGGATGGGCCAAGGAGAGGGGAACTGGAAACCGAGGGGCTGTGGGATTGAAAGCCGCTCTGGTTCCAGTCAGACCGCTTAATCCGGGCCTGGGTGAGGGATTTGCAAGGTTCTGGACTCGCCGAGAGAAACGGACAATCCACCCCGACCCCGACGTAGAGCATCACACACCCCTCAGGGCACCACTTCCAGGGCAGAGACTTTGATCTCTGTGAGGTCACGGGGTCCCCAGAGTCTCTTCATGCTGCCCTTTGCAGAAGCTCCAGGAACACCAGCAGGAGAAGCGAGTGCTTCTTGGGAGAGAAAGTCCCACGTGGGAGAAAGCGCCTAGCTCCCACCGGAGGGTCCCGTGGTCCACAGGCCACTGCCGATGCCTCCTCCTCGAGGCCCGAGTTTCCTGAGACACAGCCTTTCCCTGACCCACCCCTCCCCGGGGCTCTGAGGGCTCTTGGGGGCTCCCAGGGCGGAAGTGAGGCCTCTGCCATCAGCACGTGGGCCGGGAGCCTGGATGCGAAGTCGAGTTCCCTGGTCCAGGGGCCCCTGCAGAGCGAGGGCCCCGCCAGGCGTGGGGTCACACCACGGGCTCCCTGGCTCGGTTGACCTTGACGGGAGCCAACGGCGGACCCAGGCATCTGCTTCCGAGGCACTCAGGTGGCCCCTGCAGCACCTAAGGTCCTGATTCTGGAATCCCAACCTCTGGCTGAGCGCTGGTTGCAAGGTGGAGGGGTGGAGTCCTGGTCACGCTGGCATCACAGCAGGCAGGCTGTGCCTGGACCAGGGGCCCCCGGGAACTTCCCAGAATTGCAGGCGTGTGACATGTGTGCGTAGGTGCACTTGTCGGGGGGTAGCGCCCTCACTGTCCTCGGATTCAGAGTCATCTGCCACCTGCAAAGGTGTCGCGTGGCACTGGCCTTCTCTGCACTGTGGCCAGTTTGCTGTCATGCGTTTGTCTTGTGTGTTTCTCGTGTACATCTGATGATGCCACTGCTTCCCCATTGACGGGAAGAGGGTGCCCCGGACCTTCACCTCTAACCCTCTGAGTCCCGACCCTCCAGCTTCCAGCCTCACGTTCCCCGCTGGAAACAGTCCCGGCGCCCGAAGACATCGTGATGCCTCTTTTCCTGACCTTTGCACCCAGGCTGTTTCCTTTGCCCGGAGGGCACCCCCTGTGGCCGGTGTGGCTGCTCCTTCTCACAGCTCAACGTGTGTCCAACGCACGCTTAGCATCTCTGTAAGCGTCTCCCTTCCCGTTTCACTGGAGTTTCCACAGAGATTTCCTCTCTAATCGACAGTTCTCTCAATCACCTCACACTGCTGCTGCTTCCTGGTGATGTGCCACACAGCTCAGGTCCTGCAGGGGAGCAGGAGAGGCAGGACTCTCTCGCTCTCTAATGAACACTGGAGAATGAGAGGGAGATTTATATTTAGGAATTGACTCACGGTGATTGTGGGAGCTGGCATGTTCGATGTCCAAAACCTGTAAGCAGACAGCGGTCTGTACCCTGCGGGGGAGGGTCGAGGCTGCAGTCTTGTATCTGATTGCCCCAGGGCGGGAGCCTGGAAACTCAGGCAGGTTTTCTATGTGCCATCTTGAGGCAGAATTGCTTCTTCTTTGGGAAGCTTCATTTTTTGCTCGTAAGGTCTTCAACTGAGTGGGTGAGGCCCACCCACATGATGGAGGGTCAGCTGCTTTACTCAAAGTTCACCGATTTAAATGTCAAATGTTAATTGCATCTAAAAAAATACCTTCCCAGCAACATCAGGTCTGGTGTTTGACCAGACAAGCGGACATCAAAATCCGGACAAGTCAACACATAGAACTAACCATCATGGCCTCCTTTCCCAATAAGACTGAGAGCCCAGGACAGCAGTGGCCGTGCCCTAAGTGTTTCTATATCTGTGGTGCTTACATTTTGTGGCACAGAGTAAATGTTTTTTCCATTAATTGTTGAAAGAGACATAACCCTAGGCACTGAATTAACTCTAAGAATTCACTGGTGTTTAAACATGCAAAAATGATTTCCCCAGTGTTGTTTTGCTTTTTTGTTTGTTTAATGTCTAAACCTTATTGATCAGTTTCCAAGGCCCTTTGGAACTTCCAGGCATCTGGGATCCTCTATTCCCCCTGGTCCCCAGCAAATGTCTCCCTCAGCCCCATCCTTCAAAGTCTCTAAAGCAAAGACACTCTGCACAATGTCCTCAATATTTAGAGACAGGCAAAGAGAAGCTGAAAGCAATGAAGTTCTATGGGGACGAGGGTATCGTGTGTCGTGGCGTGAGTGGGGTAGGGGCCGCAGACCTCCAGCGGCAGTCAGCAAGCAGCGCTGCCCTTTACCCACCAGTGAAGGCAGCTCCTTGGACTTCTCTCCACCAACGTCTCTGGAAAACAAACGCCACAGCGTGGATTCCATCCTGCAATCCATACGGAAATATTCATGCTCTTTCAGAAAGTTTGAATCACCCCACAGGTGTAAGGTTTAACATTCTTATCAGCCTCGGGGAATAGCTTAGACAAGGCGGTGTAGTGGGTGACCCTGGAAGATTGCGCCTGAAAACAAACACACAAACAATCAACCAATCTATAAAATACATTATTTACATAAACAATATAAACATGAGAGGTTATGTCCATTGATTTATCATGGCTATAGGCACACATACAAGGAGGCTTCACTTGGGGTCCCCCCAGATAAAAATGCCTCAAATTATTTTATATGTTGCCTTTTATGTCTTATTATATTATCCACAGCAGCCAGCTCAGTCAACAATTTTCCATGTACTTCATGAGTATGACAAGAGCACTACTTATTCTAAAACTTATTTCTAGAAAGAAATATCATCAGAATCTTAATTCATCCATCAATGTTTACGATTCATGTATTATTGATATGTCTATTTATGTATATAAATGGACACATCAACATTGATTTATATATCTATTTGCATTATATTTACATACTTACACATTTGTACACTAAAGAGCAAGAGAGAAAGAAAAGACGAAAAAACTGTACTGAGTTCTCATTTAAGATCTAATCTCCTGATTTATAACTTATTTTAAGTAAATATACTTTTCAAATAAGTTTTTGTTCCTTCAAAAAGCAAGTCTCATGAACGAAGTGTTTCGTAAAGCTATACTGATGGCTGATTTACCGTTATTCCCTAATTTACAAGACCATGGTTTAAGAAGCATTTGCTTCTTATAAATGCTTATATTTATATTTCGAGAAATATAAAAGCCTAAACAAGAATAGTTAAATATGCACCTGCTGGAAACGTTTAGCCACGTGACTAGAATGTAACCAGAATCCTTCCTCAACCCTTCACTCCTGCCTCCTCTGTCCCCAAAAGCATATTCTGCCATGTGGTGTTTTCACTTCTTCATTCCTCCAGGATCACTAACTCAGTGTGGCACAGATGTTCGTGTATGAAGTAAGAAGCATGTTTGAATATTCTAGAAAAGGGAGATGCACAAAGATACTCTCTCCGTCTTTTGGACACCGGTGGCCTTCTTCTGGACTGGAATTCCCTCTTCTTCAGCTGACTTCCACTTGGTGGCTTTCCTCCTGACAAGGCGCAGGGGAGACCAGCCCTCAGCCCGGGCACATGCCGGCTTCTGGAAGTGATCTGCTCTCTTGCAGCCAGTGGTGTCCAGTGATGGGTGATTCCGGCCAGTGCTACCTGCCCTGAATTCAGATGGTTTCCCACCAACTCCAGATGCATCTCCTCATTTGTTCACTCTGGCTGATAAATAAAGTTCCCTGAATGAGTGGATTATCTAGATCCTTGCCATTTATTCTTTTCAGAAACAATTTTTCTTTCCGTTTAATTACGTGGGTAAAACTATTTCTAAGAGCTCTGACACAATACCCATGTCTGTTGGTGGAGAAAACTGAGGGCTATTTGTCCTCTTCCCAGGGACTCGGGTTGTCAAGGACATGAGCACTGTTCCTGTACTTTGCCCCCCACAGGAATGCCTGAGTGTGTGGAGATCGCGTGGGTTTTTCTTAACTGATGCCCTTGTCCGTTTTTCACCGTTTTGCACCCTTTCTCTGCATCACACATCCTCTTCTTGTGACCTCATCCTCTTCTATTTTTAGTCTGTTGCCCACACTACAGGCAAAGAATCAAGAGTATCCAGACCACGGAGTTGCCGAACCACTAGTCTTAACATCAAAATAGAGGTTTCACTAAAAATGTCATCTCACCACCGTCTCACCACCAGAACTTTTGGTGGCTCTGACAGCTCTTTCCCTATGGCTCAGAAGCCGGGTGACGACCTGAGTCACTCCTAAGAGGAAACCTTTTGCCCATCATGATACCTTGAAATTTCAGGAAAAAAAAAAAAAAATGTCATGTGATGAATCAGGATGGCTGGCACAGACTGTGTGCTTCCAAAAGTTTTCTGTTTGAGAGTTTTAATGTGTATTTACATATATATTTAAAATATTAATATTTAAAATGTAATTTAAAAATTTAAACCTATTTTAATACTAAAGGGAGACAAACAAGAATGCCCATCTGAGTCATACAAGCTCTTAAGAGAATGATTGGGGTTATAATTCATTAATATTGAGAGCAATCTTGAGACACCTCATTTGGTTCTTTGGGGGACCCGAGGGGTGATACTGTAAAGTGCAGGGAGAGGGCTTGGTGCGCACTTGGTCCTGGAAGCGGGGATGCCGGGACAGGAGGTCCATGTGGAGGGAAGGAGTGCTGTGGCCACAGGACCTCCTGTGCTGTGGGGCGTGAGGCCCCAGGGCAGAGGCCTGAGCCTGCAGGCAGCTGGCAGGAGTGAGGGGTGAGACAGGAGATAGACGGGCCCCAGGCCGAGCCGCTGGAGTCGGTCCCCTGTGGACAGACACTCAGAAATAGCAGGAGTGAGAGAGGAGCTGGCCCCGCCCAGATAAGAGAGCAAAGACCACATGTTCCTCATTCTCAAGGTCAAGGAGACCTTCTCAACTAAACAGGTACAGAAAGGCTCCTTGGAGGTCAAAAGGGAAGGGGCACCACCCCATAGTAGGTGATGTCAACCTACCCATAGGCCTCTGTGTTAGAATCTATCTTGGCTAAGAGAGCACACACACACAGGGTAGGACCCTGAGATAAACCAAATATGGACTCAGAACCAGGCAAAGCAAGATGACCGGCCAAAGGAAACCAGGAAGAAATGCCCCACATAAGTGACTCAAACTACCACGAGGGCTCAAATCTCTCTCTGAGCCCACCTGTGTCTATCCACACATACTCTTTTTCCTCCTAATAAACACTTTCCTCGTTTCACTACTTTCCGACTTTGTGGGAATTCATTTCTACAAAGTCAGCAGGCCGGGGCCTTGTCACTGGCCGCTGGTCTAGCGGCTAGGATTCAGCGTTCTCCCTGCCACGGCCTGACTTCAATCTCTGGCCTGGAACCGAAAGCCTGCTTCAAGCCACTGCAGGCCAAGGTCATCCGAGATCCGGGGGAGTCTGGGGTTGGAATGGCACCTCCTCTTGTCCCCATGCAGATCTTCATCCAGGATGGCCTTTCCCAGCCTCAGCACTTTTGACACTTCAGGCGGGACGTCTCTTTGTGTTATAGGGTCTGTTCTGTGCTTTGAAGGTTGTTGAGTGGCATCCCTGGCGACCACCCCACCACCAGATGTCAGGAGCAGCCCCCTCCCCGTTGTAGTAACCAAAAATGTCTATAGACCTTGCCAACTGTCCCGTGGGTGCCAAGGTAGCCCCCGGTTGGGACCATGGATCCAGAAGGACGATGGGATCCACCACTTTGTCTTTATCACCTGACCACTTGGTAAGGAAAGAGGTTGGAGTGTCTCTCTTCCTGGAGGACCTTAAAAGCTTCTCCGTATGGCCCATTAATAAGCATAAGCAAAAAGCAGCGGTAACACTGTACTATTTCTGATTTTTGTGTTGAAAGGAAAATAGAATCATTTGCTTATTGCATTGAGGTGAAAGACAGATGAGCATTTGTCTAGTTTTGGCTTTCTCATACTCTTTTTACCAGGAGACATTAAACTTACTCAATTTTTATACTGATTGTCACAAAATATGAGGGACATTTCAAGGCAACCATGGACCTGAAAAATAATCTACTCCATGGCAACAATCTATTCCATGAGAATCTCCAGGTGAATTCTAAGTGGACGTAACTGAATTTATTTAGGTATTGCCTCACAGAGGGTTAGATGTTCAAAGGACACCCAACCCAGATGTCAATGTGGAAAGACCATTAAAAAAAAAAAAAATCATCAAGTCAGGACAATCACTGTGTCTGCCTCTGCTGAGCCCAGCTCTGTCCCAGGTCATGTTCTACAAGTTTGCTCATTTAATCTCCCCTAAAACTCCATGTCATTGTTCCTCATTTCACCAATTTGCCAATACCATGGACAAAGGGCTACTTTCTGGTATGATAAAGAATTTTTAGAAATCACTAAGAAAAACGTACACAACTTACAGGGCGGGGGTGGGGAGAGGTGGTGGGAAGATGAAAAGATATGAACTTAGAGTTCACAGGAAAAAAATATTAAAAAGCCAATGAATATCTAAACAAAAGGCTCAATTTTACTCATATTTTAAAAATACAAATCAAAATAACATTTGGCTACCCATTTTCCATCTGGGAAAAAAAACTTAATGAAAAGTTTTAAAACCCCACCATCAACCAGGGTATAAAAGAGATCCTCTCGCTCCTATGTGGTTGGGCGCATACATTTAATACAGTGTTTCTTGGGGAGAATTTGGTAATAGCTAACCCACTTTAATTCTACCAACTTGCTGGTGGTAGAATTCCACTATTACAGGGGTCCGCAACCCCCAGGCCGTGCAGCAGGAGGTGAGCGGCGGTCTAGCGAGAGAAGCTTCATCTGCCGCTCCCCATTGCTCGCATTACCGCCTGAACCTTCTCCCCGCCCCGCCCCATCTCTGGATAAACTGTCCCCCATGAAACCGGTCCCTGGTGCCGAAAAGGTTGGGGACCGCCGCACTATTAGAAATTTGCCCTGAAGTCATGCTAAAAACTGTACGTATAAGGAGATTCACAACAGTTTTCAAAAACAAAACAAAACAAAATGGGAAACAACTAAAAATGTCTATTACCATGGGAATGGTTGAATAAATTCAGGTGTGGGCAGGACCCCAGGGAACCGCTGGGAAGATAAGGACCCCAGGGGTGTGTGAGCCATCAGGGGAGGACAAGTCCCCCGACGAGACCTTAAATGTTATTAAACAGGGTTGGTGCACCTGTATCTCCACTTAGGTAGTAGAAGAATGGGGTTCCGGGAGTGGATATACTGCTTCTCTGGAGAGAAAATGTTCAAGAGTGATTATCCCTGGAGAGAGGGGAGACATCCTGAATTATTTTCCTTTGATCATGTGGATTTCTTTCTTTTACTTTTAAAATGAGTTAATTAAAAAAGGCAAATCAAACCAAATGAATAGTGAAGGGGACCAATGGCTCATGGATGGATGAAGACAGCCTCACATCAGTATTCCCAAAGTGGTTCCACACGGAACACCAATGGCACCAGCAAAGGTTGTGTCCTTGTCCCTCAAATCAGGATGGGCAGGCTGGCGTGTCATGGCAGGTCACCGCAGCAAAGAAAAAGGGTGGTCTTCTCCCCATCCAGTAAAGGATCTTGCACCGAAGGCTGCATCTCTTGCATAAAGGAAATGTGTCACTTTCCCACACACAACAAAGCCCCCAGGACTAGAAAGACAGCCGGGTGCCTCATGTGTGTCACCCATAGGTAGGATGCAGTAGGTTATTAACAGGAAGGCATTGTCACTGCTCATCCCCTGTAAGCACGGAAGACAGGCCCGGCGACTACACTGGTACTGAGTGATGTTTACCTGAACAGGTGCTTTTGCAAGGCTCAAAGCTCCCACGTGGTCTAGTCCACACCTCGGGGTCCTGCAAATCTGACTGTACATCTATGCTTCCTGTACTCAGAGCTGGCTGGTCTCCATTACTTTAAAGGCTGTGTTTCTATAAAGCACCAAATTGCTATTTCCTCTGGAAAGATGGAGCAGACAGCCAACCAACTGGAGAGCCAGGCGCTTCTGTCCCTCTGTATTGAAATGAACTTTAAATTACACATTGATTCCAGTCCTACGAAATTTAGCAAACAGTGCATTGCATTTAAATAAATTATAATAATCAAGCTCCAGTGTTTGAATTAAAGCTTTTTATTGCATGATTTGACTGAATACTGTAAAAACCTCATTAATTTCTATGCCACTAATTTGTAATTTGTGATAAAGCACAAACCGGGGGAGTGGGGGAAGAAGGGAGAACCCTGACTGAATTTTTTTTTTTCTTTTTCACTGCAAATCTTTTTCATGAAAGTGCAAATCAGTACTGTAAACAAGGTTGCAGGGGGTCTGATTTGAAATACTTAAGAAAATAAACTTTTCAAATATCTTTTAGAAGCATCATTTACATGCATACAATTTATATGCTAATTACAAATCATTCCAGTCTATTCACTAAAGTAATTCCCTTGAGAACCTCAGCTGGGCTTTTTTTTTTTTTTTTTCTTTCTTTCTCTTTTTTTTTTTTTTTTTTGGCCTGGGTTAGGTTACTATTATACTTGAAAGTTACAAAATGTGTGTCCCAACATGCTTTATAATTTAAATGGGCTTTATCTAATTAACTTAAATCAGTAAAATTTCACTGCAGTTTTTGTCACTTATTTCTCTTGTATTCTAATGTGATTCTAAGATGCTCAGAAAATGCTTCTCCCTAAAAGAAAATTCTCAGTAGAGGTGGTGGAACTGGCTTGACGGAGCAAAGGGAGGGAACGGGGTACTCAGACTCCGAGCATCCAGTCACCATGCTGCAACTGGAACTAGATTTTACAAGAAATTTTTGCAGTTAAGGGTGGTGTGTGTGCCCTCAGAAAAGAGTGATCAGTCCATATCACCCCATCTCTCAACTAAAGAGGCCTAATAAGCTTGATAAATATTGATACATATTTTGTACAATTAATAAACTGGTCATCCTGGTGCAAGTTTTAAATTCCCTAATCATTTACCACCTGAACTCACAATCCATATTCAGATCAAGGATTTTCCCTCGGATCCAGGGTTATGATGGTCCCTGGGCCAGAAATAAGTGAAATCAAATATGTAGGTTAGAACTGCACAAGCAAACGGATTTTTTGAATAGCGACAGAACAATAGGAAGTTGGGTCTGCCCTACCTCTCCAGCTGCCCCGCCCCTAGACTGGCAGTTACAAGACCCTGAGTTCTGAAAGGCAGTGCTGGGGGTAGGGCGGCGCCGGGGGTGTGTGGGGTGGTGAGCCGCTAGGTGAGGAGGAGAAGTAGGGAGGGCTGGCTTTGCTGTGGAGACACAGCCCTGCTGCGAGCTCGGCTGAGAAGCTCGTCTTTTCCCAATTTATTTAGCTTGCTAATTGAGTTACAAAATAAAATTCAGACTAGCAACAAACACCCTCCTTCAAGCCACGTAAATTACATATTGCCTCTCTCCGAATATAAGTTTAGGTGGTAACGTAATTAAGCCCAGGAAAGCTCACTGGAGGGAGGCTGGAGTTCACAGCATCTAGCAGATGCCTTGGAACTTCAGTCTGACGCAACATAATTCTTCTTATGTGAAATATAATTAATGAAGAAAATGCCTCAGATGTGTGGGCTAGGAAGGCAAATATAACCACCCTTTATTGTGCCTTCAAGGTTAGAATTATTATAGCACTTATAATTTTATTATAATTACCCATAATGAGACTCCACACATGTGATGTAGTGGATGTGCTTTCGACAACAGAAGTTTTCAAGATGCCTCATTAAGAATTTTAGTATATATTTATGTGATTTTTCACTTCGCCTCCCAGTTTTGGTGGCAACACAGCCCATGTAAAGGCATATGTACATATTTTCATAAAAAATACTGCCATTAAAGATCATAAAATGATTACAGTGAATAGCTATTAGGATGTCACAGCTGTATAAGCCATCCCCTTTATGTACTCCCGTGCTGAATTGTTTTATGACCTATCATAAACCTATTAAACTACTGGTAATAAAGGATTGTAATTAGTGATAAAGCCTTGTTGCTTAGTGAGCCAAGACAGTCATCCTTACTTTGAATTTTATTGAAGGTAATCAAGACGAACCTTCAGCAATGTCAAATAACAGTGGAGAGCAAGGTGGTACTTTTTACCAAGGTGGTACTTTTTACCACGGATGGTATCGTTTCCCCTCTCCTGAGTTTTCCCTCTCGATTTATTTTGGTTAGTTTTCTCTTTGTGTCGTTTTTATTTTGTCTGTAAACACGAGATGCCGGAGGGAGCGTTCCAAGCCAGAGGTGAGCTGGCAAGGGGACCCTCGTGCACTCCGGACAGCGCGGTCCTGCTGTGCTGGCTCTGGGGTGTCACCGTGGATCGTGCAGGATGCAGCCCTGGTCCAGTTCCACCTCCTGCAGCGGGGAACACGGCCGAGGAGACACCCAGCCCCACGGGCAGGGGCCGCTGGTTAAGAGGAAGCTGTGCAAAGACCCGAACAGAACACGTGACTTTTTCGGCTCTCACATCATGTTAATTTTTCTCTCAGCCATCCTCGGTTGAATGTGAACTTGGCCGCCCCTGCACAAATCCTCTGCGCTAATGCCCGGGCACCGCCTGGGCCTCTCCACGCTCATGAATACAGTACCGGTGGCAAAGTACTCAGAAGCCAGCTTCTCGATGTTCTCTCGTGGAAGATGTCCTTCCCAGCTCTCCTGATGTGGATTTCCCATCTTCCCTTCAAAATCCTGGCGGGGGGGGGCAGTTTTACCAGGGGATAAGAGCCTGGAGGATGTCTTTGCAAAGCACTGGAAAGGGACGGCACACTTTCTTTGGTGCCAGACGGCAAAGAGCTCCCTTGGGCCCAGGACCCAGGCAGGAAAAGGACGGTGCTGCCCCGGGCTCGGACCTCCGGGTCCTCAACCCACAGCCTCTGGCTTCCACCAAAGTAGCTCTACAGAGGATGGCGTGTCTGAGAGGCCTTCACTTAATTTCTAAAGTAAACTGGAGACCCGGAGTTTAAGTGGAAATGGGAACCTAGCCCTCCATTGTGTATCTAACAAGCCGGGAATGTTATCAGAGTGAAGACCCGGGAGGGCATCCCTTAGTTCCCCGGGGTCCCCACTGGACCTGGCAACCCGCTGTGTTTGGTTTTTGCTGCACTGAGCTGTAGGGAAACTACAGGAACCAATAGTCTACTTCCGGTCAGTGGAAACTTTTTCTTGGTGGATAACACAGGCTGGGCTGAAAAGCCCAACAACAACCCTAAAATCTCCCGGAGGACAGCGGGCGTGGGGAGGGGCCGGGGTGCTGCTTAGCTCCGCAGGGACGCCGACCCAGCACCAGACCTAAGTTCTAACCTTTCTCTGGGGACCTCGAGGGCCCAGCACACCCAGAGGCCAGGAGCAAAGGGTGCAGGTCCAGTGAGCAGGTTTAAAGCAGAGGTGGCCCGTAAGTAATCCAACGTGAAACGGAAGAGCTGAAGTAACATACAAGGCATCAGCGGAGTATCCAGGCAGGCAACGACATTTAATTACAACTGCATCCAGATTTTTCTTTTTTTCCCTTTCAAGCTACATTTTATTGTTTTTTTTTTTTTAATTTTTATTAGAGCATAGTTGATTTACAGTGTTGTATTAGTTTCAGGTGTACAGCAAAGTGATTCAGTTATACATATGCATACATTCATTATTTTTCAGATTCTCTTCCCATTTAGGTTATTACGGAGTATTGAGTAGAGTTCCCTGTGCTCTACAGCAGGAACTTGTTGGTTATCTCTTTGATATACAGTAGTGTGTGTATGTTAATCCCAAGCTCCTCATTTATCCCTCACCCATGTTTCCCCTTTGGCAACCATAGGTTTGTTTTCGAAATCTGCGAGTCTGTTTCTGTTTTGTAAATAAGTTCATTTGTATCATTTTTTTTAATTAGATGCCACATATGAGCCATATCATATGATCAGACTCTTCTTTAGACCTGGGGAGGGTTGGGATTAGGGCCAGAGAGATCCCTTTATTTTATTTATATCCTTCGGACTCCAATTCCGCCTTATGGTGAATATGATGTGCGCTCTCTCATTCCCACCGTATGAGCACAAGGGCATATTAGTGTAGTGTCAGGGAAATTATAAAACGGAATTCAGTCACATCCGTGTCCCCCTAAATGTCAGCGTGGCCACGGAATCTCCCATCGCTTGACATCTACGTGGAATCAGGGGCACTGAAGGCTGATGGCTTTTGCCAGCAAATCAGAAAGACTGCTCATCTATTTTCTTTTTTATCTTAAATGTATCCAGAGTTGTAGGGCTAAATACGAAAGCTGTAGCAGTTGGTCAGCTTTTAAGCTACTAGAAGAAAGTTAAGCTTCTGTGTCGGCTGCCTGAGATACCAGCCATAAGCTGACAAGTAATTAAACCAGCATATCTGTAACAACTGTCATCTCTTATTTCTGGGCAACTTGGATGTAAACCACAGGCAAGAAAGCTAAGGGGGGGAAAATGGCGAAAGAACAAGAGAGGTTGGTTGTGGAGAGCCACTGCCGGGCTGTCCCGCGGGACAGCTCAGCAGACCTGGGCGTTTAGAGGCTGGTAGCCCCCACCGGAAGGGTCAGGGCTCCCTTTACCAATTATTAGCAGGGAAAAGAGCATCAGATAAGGTGTAAATGTGGGACTCCCCTGGCAATCCAGTAGTTAAGACTCTGAGCTTCCTCTGCAGGGGGGTGGAGGGTTCGCTCTCCGGTCGGGGAAATATTGATAAAATCCCACATGCCACTTGACATGGCAGAAAAATAATAATAAATAACAACAATAATAATAATTTTTAAAATGTCGTGTAAATCTGAGCTCTGCCATTTTGAAGAAGCCGAGTGTGAAATGCATTCTGGTCCGCTGGAGTGGCCAGGCTGGGCTACCTCACTGACATTTCCCCTCGGGGGGCCCCTGGAGTGGCACGAAGCACCCTCCCCGGGCGGATCCCTGGGGCTGAGGCTCCATTACTCATGGTCTGGACGAAACCTTTCTCTCCCTCCTCTGCCGGATCTCCTGGTCCAGACCCAGACCCAGACCCAGACACACAGTACATGCTCTGGAGAGATCTCTGTCCACGTGGGGATGCTCTGTATCTACAGATCTAAGGGCTGGGCTTGGAGGTCTCAAGGGTTCTAAGTGACCAGGAAACAATAAGTCAAAGGGTGACCAATGCACCTTTCTGGGCTCGAGGCTGAAATTAATGGGACGTCCCGCCCATCATCACAGACTGACCTCGTCTTTGTGCCTGGACCTCATTCGCTTGATGCATTTGAAAATCATGTAGTAGGGACCCCTAACCCCTCATTGAGACAGCTCCAGGATTTCCAAGATAAGCAGGCAATTTTAAGCCTTTGGGTCTTGTGATGACAGGAGAACTGGCGTAGGTCAAGAGCCTGGCTTTCAGGGGACGAGGACTCAGGGCGTGGGTTCTATTCACAAACACACAATGACACCCTTCATCATGACCAGCCTGATACTAGATGCTGTATAGCACCCTCAGCGTGAAAAAAAAAAGCATCATGGAGCAGGTGAAACCTGAGGCATCCCTGTTTGCAGTGCGATTGGAGATTTCTCAGTGAAAATTTTAAACATTTCAGCTGTTTTAGTTACTCTCCCTCAAGACCATTGTGAGCTCCCCAACATGTGAAGGAAGGAGCAGCATACTTGTTAGGGATCTAACTGCAAAAAAGGACTGATGTTTTTCTTTTAAAACCTCTTAATACGTTCACGGTCTCTCCGTCCAAATGGACTCTAAGCTTTGTTAATTTCCAAGTAGTCAAACTTGGAATTACTTGCCAATCTTGGGAACACAGACCCCAGATCCAAGGCCTCTGCACACATTCTGTTTATTTTTCTCCTAATGAAAAGTGTGACAAGCAAATAATTAAACTGAAAAGCAGGCATAAATTAGAGTCTACAGCTCCAGAACTGATCGCATGTTAGAAGATGTGCTTGAGAGAATGAACGTTCACTCAGGTCATTTAAATTATCTGGCTCAGACTGTCTGTGGTTCTTCTGTAAGATGGTTTATCCCATTTCATCGAGCAGCATGTTTGATGTGCCTCGGCATAGCAAATTATTGGTGTTGGATTTATTTCGGTGAATTCTCCCTCTCCTTCTGGTTTCGGGAGAGTAAGCCCTGGGCTTCATCAGTGCCACATTATATCCACAACAGAGAGAGAGGAGTGGCCAGCCCTGTTACATCGTCTTTTGAACAAGTCAATGCAGACAGAAGTAAATGACAGTTAATTACAAATTACATTCTGGTTGGGGCCGAGCAGGCCTCTTGCCTTGAATAATGATCGGGCCCTCGGGCTTTCACCTGCCTGCAAGCGGGTGTACGAGATGCAGGTCTCAAAACAAGCCGTGAAACACAAAAGCTTATTGGCTTGCACAGATTTAGGAAAAGTGTTCAGATCTCTCGTGGCAACTGCAGAATGAGGGTGAAGGGCAGGAAGTTGGCTCTTGTTTGCTGACTTGGAGAACCTGTCCCACGTCAAGGAGGTCATGAGCTCCTTACACCTTGGCCAGCTGATTGAGAGCAGTAGACATTGTGACACTACTTTAGACTCGTAATCAAGAGAATGCAATAATGCACTTAGTAAGACCGTATACTTTTTTTTATCATTTATTTATTTGTTTTTGGCTGCGTTGGGTCTTCATTGCTGCGCATAGGCTTTCTCTAGCTGTGGCGAGCGGGGGCTACTCTTAGTTGAGGTGCGAGGGCTTCTCATTGCGGTGGCTTCTCTGTTGTGGAACACGGACTCTTGGCACACAGGCTTCGGTAGTTGTGACACGTGGGCTCTAGAGCTCAGGCTCAGTAGTTGTGGCGCACGGGATTAGTTGCTCCGGGGCATGTGGGATCTACCCGGACCGGGGCTGGAACCCGTGTCCCCTGCATTGGCAGGCAGATTCTTAACCACTGCGCCCCCAGGGAAGTCCCTGTGTACTTTTTTAAATCAGAAGAGGATTTTTACCACCATCAGCAGACACTTTGATTTTCTGATTTTTTTATTTTTAGTTTAAACAGTAAATTCATTTACTACATTTTAAGTCCAATCTTAAATCACTATGTTTGCAAAAATAAGACAATATTGAAAATAATTAATGTCAGCGTTCATGCATTGAAAAGACCTTGGCTTTTGTAATTCACTAAAGCAATTTCTATTCATTTAGTTGAGCTAAACACTTATTGTTAAAGACAAAAGCCCCGGCAGTTTGACACTGAGCTCATTATGTATGTTAGAAACACTGCAATCCAAGGTCACACCACCACACGCAACAAAGCTGGAGAGTTGGGGGCAGGGGGCGGGGTGGGGGGAGTAGGGAGAGAAACGGGGGCAGGCCCAGGGATTAAAATGCAGACCACACCGTTCTCCACAATAACTTTCCATTTAGGCCTGATTAAAACTTCAAAACAATGCTGGTTGCAAACATCAGTAGAACGATTTTTGTTGTGGTCGCTAAGTGATGGGGGTGACCATTAAGCTCTGGGGAGCTTAATGGGCTAGTCGGAGACCTCCAGCAGTGGGGGCCCAAGTCCCAGCCCATCTTCGGAACTGTTGACTATATTAAAGGAGGCGTTGATAACCCTTTGCAGAGTAGAGTCTGCTTATGCAGACCCAGCAAGGCCTAGAAGTTAAATTCGCCTCTTTCGCTTAAATAGCATGGGCACAGCATGAGAATAAAATTCCTCGTGTTAATATCTTGTGTTACGATCGGCCACTTTAGCTGCAGGGAACACTCACTCTCCATGGCCCTTTGAGGCCAGTGCCAATGCCCTCACCTGGGCCATCGTGTTGATCAATGACAGGCCTGTTACTGCAAGGCAGCAAGAGGAATCCTGTCTCCTGTAAGGAAAAAGGCAGCATGGTTACACTCTGCAATCTTCTCATGATTACCCTCCATGTTTGGGGAAAAACATGACTATTTCTTCCATGAGCAGAAAGTTTCATAGATGAGACAAGTAGTTTGCACATGAACTTCAGCAAGATAAAAGTTAGAGTAGGTTCTGCTGAGATAACTTTATTTATTCAGCTCATTCAAAAAGAGTATGTGACAGCTTTACTCCTGAGACAAAACACACGAAGCAAAGGCAGGAGGCTGTCCAGACTGGATGTTTGGGAGCCCGTTTTAAGATTTCACGAGAATCTGGAAAGGTTACCCTCTAAAAGTTTTCCTTTCAGACTGCACAATTTGAAAGCTACTGTTTAGCAATGTTGACACGTGTCATTAAAATGGGCAGAGAGTATATTTCCAACCCGAGGGAGTGAAAGGAGTTCGATTTGAGGGATCTGATGTGTCTGCCCAAGTAAGACACCTTCTCAAACTCAGCTGCAAACACCTGTAAGAGCCCTCACCCTGAAATCAGAGAGAGAAATAGCTGCCTTCTCCGTGTGGAGGAGAGCGGCTGTCTTATCGGTAGCAGAGTGACACTGACTGTACCGATAGTGACACGGGTAATCCATCATGTCATCAGCACCGCGAGGGGCGGCGGCACCCCCCCGCCCGCCTGGGGTGCGAGCCGAGCCGCGCGGCAGGACACTTAACCCCGCGAGCCTCGAGCGCCCGCTGCGTTCACTCCACCCCTGTCACGTATGAGGCGCCTGCAGAATGACAGTAAATCCATACGGGCCGGCAATCTACCATCATGACACGCGCACACCAGGCTGCCGTAGACACCACTGAACTGGATCATGATGAGCGCGCGGGAAGAGGCCTTTCTTACGAGTCTTGTAGAGCCGTTTAAGGGCTCTCGGGCGGGCGAGCCTGCGGCAGCTTGCCAGTCCAAGAAGGGCGCACAGCCTCCGCCGCGTCCACCTGGCCGGGGATTCTCCAGGGCCGTGGCTTTCAGACGCCGGCAGTCATTGCACACATGTTGCAAATTCATTTGATATTATCGTGACGTACCTACATGTCGACCAATTCTGCAGGGGTTTTTTTTATCCATGGTAGAGAAATAGTGAGACACCAGGGTTGGGAAATGCCTTTGGGTACTACATAGCATTCTGTCGTGTCATCCAGAAAAACCTAAACCATAAAAAGGCAGCCGTCATAACACGTGTGACATTTGGGATGTTGTTTTGGACTCCTAAGAGTGCAGGAGTGGACACACACAAGTGCAGTGACTAGTCCCTGTGTGCTAGGCATATGTTTACAACCAGAAATGAACAAGTTTCCCTTCTAACTTTTTCTAGATTGTGGTTTTTTTTTTAATCATTTCTTCCTTGCCTTTTGTTAAATCACAACAAGATTTTATTGGGTTAAAAAAAGAAAAAAAAAATCTAGTTGAATAGTAATACAGTTCTTTCATGTATATGCAAGAAGAAGATCTTTTCACACCTTGATGAAATTAGCATATATTTAAATACTAATGAACTGCCAGTGCCTGGTTAAGAATACCAAGAACTAGTTGCACAGTTACCTGTCCCTAGGAAACAGGTCTGATGCTAGAGGCATGTGAGGGTCTGAGGCAGGATTTTATTTCAGGAGATGCTAATGCATGGTCCCAAACAGCATGAAGGTGGCAGGAGGATGTGTCGTCATCAGGAAAAAGGTGTCTCAAGTGGGAAACTCGGGCCAAATGATGATTGCCAGCAACGCTGGGCTTGAGTTTGGTTTCCTGTGTATCTCGGGCGCTCACTGGGGTTGGGCAAACTTTTCCCCACCACTGTTTGGTTCACGAAGACCTGTTCAATGTGGGACTGGTTGGATGATGTCTGTGTGTGGATCTCTCATGGAGTGGAAAGTTCAAGTTTAAAGTCACACGGGACAAAGGAATCTTTCATGTTCTGCTTTCCTACGGTATTGGAAATATGTTTATGTCCTCGCACAGTCTAACGTCTGGACGTCTGAGTCTCGACCCTGAGGGGAACTGACAGTGGGAAATGGACACGCCGTGGAACCTGATGGGGCCTCACGTGTTCATCTCTCAACGTAGAACGTGGAGGACACCTCCGTGAAGCTCTCCCAGCTATGAAACGCCAAGTGCCCTTTACCTGCTCCTTTTCCCTGTGGCAGGTTCATGCCACCCAAAGCAATGATCTACTTTTGCTATTTTTAAGTTTAGAAATGTAATGAATTCCTAAATCTTTGGAACTATAATTCCAGAGAAAGTATTTAAAAGCCCAAAATTGAAAGAAAACAGTAAAATTAGACCAAACTTCATAAAAAATAAGTACTTTTTGAAATAGTAATTGACATTAAAGAATGTTGTAATTATTTTCCACTTTTTAAACGTAAACTATTATCTATGGTTTGCAATTTGCTGTTATATGCTCACTTATTACCTTGAAATTTACACAATACCTACAATCAAACCATGCATGTACAGGTGCAAGGATTTATAAAAACAGTAAAAGGGAATGAAATATTTTCTTCAATAGTTAAAAGATTGAATAAATTATAAATATATAAAAATAATTATAAATAAACTATAAAAGTATTTCTACCCATAGAAACACACCGTGAGCAATGCATGGTTTACCTGTCCCTCAAGGGCATCTTGCAAACATCACTTACCTTCTGCAGATTTCAGCCAGAAGGAATAGCATAGATTCGGGATGGAGCTCAGGGGAGCACGTGAAGTGCTCAGTTTGTTCATTACAAAGCGGTGCTGAGCCACAGGCAGGTGGGGTGTTGTGACCCTAAGGAATTTCAGACCCAGGTCTCTACCTGTGCTCCTTGAGGAGAAGCCAGGCCCCTTGGGTGGGGAGGGACGGGTAGACAAGAGTGAGGTTGAGTTCTCGGCCAACACATGGTAAAGTCAGTCCGGTGCTTCACCACTTTGTCCTGGTTGGATTTTTTTTTTTTTTTTTTTTTTGTCTACGCCAGGTCTTAGTTGCGGCATGAGGGATTGTTTTAGTTGTGGCATGCGGATTTCATAGTTGTAGCATTCAGGCTTCTTAGTTGTGGCATGCATGCGGGATCTAGTTCCCAGACCAGGGATCGAACCTGGGCCCCCTGTACTGGGACTGAGGAGTCCTACCCACTGGACCACCAGGGAAGTCCCTCCTGGGTGGATTTTGTTGATGTTTGTTGAAACATAGGGACAACTTAGTGACAGTGTTGGAGATAAGAGGTCCACTGACCACAGGCGTGTTCTGAATATCCAATATTCCCTGGAACAGAGTAGCCAGGGAAGAAGGACGGTGGTGGGCAAACCCTGCTCTGAGTTGTCACAACTCACAAGAGCCAAGGATGGTTTTGAGTCCAGCAAGGCTCTTTCTTGACCCCTAGCGAGAACTTTGACCTCTCCCCCCTCCCTACCCCATGTTACTGTCTGAGGCATTTATTTAGGAAAAAGGAACTGGGAGTTCTGCTTCTGACCACGGAAGTGAGGAAACATTGCAAGCTAAAACCGCACCTGGCTCGGATGCTCTGGGAGTCTCCTGCCTGTCTTCCAAGGGCTGGGACTGCCTTTCCAGAAGGAGGGGTGTTCTCCACGGGATGCATGTGTCCAACTAGGACAACTGGAAGAAGCAAGTGAGAGAACTGCCTTAAAAATACTTAGGAATCCACTGCAAGGTCAGTGTCGGGATTCTCAGAATGAAAGGGGAGACCTAGACAACTGGGTTACGATGCAGACACAGAACGGCCGCCACAGAGCTATGGTGCGCTTTGGAGTGTGACCAGTCTCCTCCAGAAGAGTCTACATTATTCTACTTAAAAATGAAAACAAAACTGAGCTAAGATATCATCCTGGGTTGACTTGATAACTGAATCTAGTTTTAAGTGAACCTAGGCCATACCCAAGACTAGCTCTTTCTCATTAAAAAACATGTTTCTGTTCTACACATTCTCACACTGGCCAACAAGCTAGAATATTCAAAACATAAAATCAAATCAATTTTAAAATAAATGAACCATTCCAGAGCACAAATTTCCCCGATGTACAGGATGCAAGAGGGCAGGGCAGCCAAGGTGAGTGCCCGCGGTCCCAGCCAGGTGGTAGCAGGTCTGAACCGTGCACCTTCCCCCGAGATCCTACTGACAGAGTCTTAAGAATCCACCCCAAAGTCCTATCACCATCTATGGGGACGGTCGTCCATGCAGACGTGTGTTTTCGTCGTAACACACCGCAAGCCTTCAGTTGAGGATGTGAACACGCCGCTCGCCCGACTGACTGGGTGTTGGTGGGCGGCTTCCCTTCCTGTGTCTCCTTCTCTGGTCCTTACACACAAACCACCTGCTGAGCCCCGCTTTGTGTCCTGTCCACACGGGATGTGGACCCTTAAACACCTTAAGTGAAATGAACAGTGTTGGTCCTTTCTCAGGACTAAAGTTCAGAGCAAAAATGCTCAAAGACATCCAAGCCAGGACCCGCAGGAAGAGGAAGCTTCTAATTTGGTTTCAACAGCACAGTCTCTGTTATGAGAATCGGGTTTAACATTCAAAATGGGTATATACTCACTTAAATGATCTAGACTCTTCCCAAACGCCATGAGTAAAATTTCTTCAAAAAGGTGAAACTCTGATCTTGGACCAGTGCATATGGGATTGGGGGAGACTCCTGGGTTTGGGAGAAAAACTGGCCGCAGTAGTGTTTGAATGTAAGCCTCAAAGTTGGGCTTCTCAAAGTTCTGTTAAAAAATCGCTGCAACCCCACCTGAGAGCGTGGACAGCAGACCCAGGAAATCAGGGGCAGACCCCACATTTCATGGGTGATGACACTTTGACCCAAAGGGTAAGTGTCTTGTATGGTTGTTTTAGGGGAATCAGTCATGGCTACAAGGACCCTAGGGCTGTGGTTCTCATGGGGTCACTCAGAACCCGTCCTCCCCTCGACACTAACAATGTCCAAGTGTCTGCGATTGTTCTAGGGTGTCTGTGTATGGGTCTGAAGCAGGTTGGCAAACTTTGTCTTTAAAGGGTCAGGTAGTAAACCTTTCCAGTTTGGGGGCCACATATGGTGCCTGAAGCCAGGACTCAGCCCTGTGTGGTGTGGGAGCATCCCTGGGCAGTGAGCACCCTGAGGTCCAGTGACACTTTATCTCAGAAACAGACGGGGCTGCGTCCGGCCCACAGGCCATAGTCCGCGATCCTGGGCCTGAACTGAACCCCAACCGCCGGGACTGCCCCAGAAGCTCACCTCCTCACAGCCAAGTCCAACACTTAGCCCAGCCTCTCCTTTCAGACCTGGCTCTTTATTTTGATCTCTCACTCGGTCCGTTGCAGAATTATTTCCTTCAGCAAAAGATCGATCATCACTCTTAATATCTATTTCTTTATAGTTTTAACCCAGACGCTGCAGTAGAACAGCTTGGTCCTGCTAGCTGGAGATACTGGGTGTGTGTTGTTGTTTTTTTTTAAGCATTTTTTAAAAATAAATAAATTTATTTATTTATTTATGGCTGCGTTGGGTCTTTGTTGCTGCGCGCGGGCTTTCTCTAGTTGCAGCGAGCAGGGGCTACTCTTCATGGCGGTGCACGGGCTTCTCACTGTGGTGGCTTCTCTTGCTGCGGAGCACGGGGTCTAGGTGCACGGGCTTCAGTAGCTGTGGCACGTGGGCTCAGTAGTTGTGGCCCGCAGGCTCTAGAGCACAGGCTCAGTAGTTGTGGCACATGGGCTCAGTAGCTGTGGCATGTGTGGTAAGTAGTTGTGGCTTGCGGGCTCTAGAGCACAGGCTCAGTAGTTGTGGCACATGGGCTCAGTAGCTGTGGCATGTGGGCTCAGTAGTTGTGGCTTGCGGGCTCTAGAGCACAGGCTCAGTAGTTGTGGCACACAGGTTCTATAGCTGTGGCATGTGGGCTCAGTAGTTGTGGCTCACTGGCTCTAGGGCGTGCGGGTGTCAGTACTTGTGGCACAAGGACTTAGCTGCTCTGCAGCATGTGGGATCTTCCCAGACCAGGGCTCGAACCAGTGTCCCCTGCATTGGCAGGTGGGTTCTTAACCACTGCGCCACCAGGGAAGCCCCGAGACATAGTGTTTTAAAGGAGGTTCTCCCTCAAGACGCTTCTAATTCAAGAAATGGGGTCAGGATGCCTACCTGTACATGAAGAGTTGGAAGAGGGGTGTGTGCCATGTGAGAGGGGCCAGCAGCCCAGTTTAGGTGAGGAAACCCGCCCCCCAAGATTCAGGAGACCAAGGGTTAGAAAGACCTAGCGTTATGATGGTGATGATAAAGTTAGAAATACAAATAACAGCACTTACCACCTTCTATTGCATACCTGTTCTGCCTCAGAAGCATGGTCTACACTTTATATGCATTTCCTCCTTTAAAACTCACCTCGAAAGTGGGGATTGAAGCGGGGGATGGGGGACAGATGTTAAGGGCATCAGATGTCTGGGCGTCAGGGAGGGTGCAGGTGCTGTACGCCACTTGGGCCGGCCATTGCAGGGATGGAAACTGCCCCCAAGGCTATAGGACCAGGAGGATTCCTTGCAGGTTTAAAGCAGGGTTCTGCCCAGGGGCAGCAAGGGGCAGTTTGGTCTACAATCTGTCAGTGACCATCCTTGAAAGGTCAGGCTTTGATCTCCAAAGCTGGAGGTCCCTGTCTGGTGGAGCTCATTGGAGCACTTGGAGAAACACTTGGAAAGTTCCACAGAAGAGCAGTGAGATGGACAGCCCATGACTGCTGCCCCCAGGAGCCACAGGGAAGAAAAAGTCTCCCTGGACCCCACTGGGGGAGAACAGGGTCCCGGGTAGGCTCCATTTCAGCACTGTCAACTGACCTCAGAAAAAGTCCTAGGCTTTTGTGGTCCATGGTCTCCTTCTCAAACACAGTCGGGCCAGAAGCAACTTGATGGTCCTTGGATCTGTGCACTCCGTGATTTGAAAACTCTTCCAACTATAAAAAATGAAACTCTATTATCAAACCATTTTATCCAGGCTTTTTGGTAACTATGCCTGAGTAGGAATGTCTTAAGGGTCTTGTCTGCATCTGGCTGACACCCAGCTCTGCCCAGACCCAACTTCCCTGCACTGGGACCCTCTCACTGAATGTGACCCCCAGATTTTCCACGGAGGTCTTGGGTGTGCAGTTCTCATCTGTTCCCTGACTGCAGGCACCATCCTAGGAGCTCTGACTCAGCTAACTGTGAACCCCCCGCCCTTCCCAACTGTGGACATTTTCTTCTGCAGAAGACGCCCATGAGCACCTGTCTCACAGCTCAACACACATAAGCTCTGTGAAATAAACATGGAAAAGAAAGGCAGTAATTGGGTGAAATAGTTACTGAGGAGGAGAAGTACAGGCAAACAGCACAGGCTCTCAGCACCGTCCTCCTTGGCATCACTAGGAATCCCTCGGAATCCCTCACCCAGACATTCCACACTTCAGGAGGACTTTATTCTCTTTAATTCTATTTAATTAAATAACCTAATCAGATAAAGTGTGACTGGAGAGGATAAGGGAAGGCACCTCTCTGTAAAGAAGTGATGGAGGCGATGCCTGAGTTTGGAAGAAGAGCTTTGCAACCAACCAGTGCAAAGGTCCTGGGGCAGAAATGAGCTGAGTGTAGAACTCTGTAGACCAGCTGAGAGGCCAGTGCAGCTGGGGCAGAGGGTGATGTGGGAGAGGATGGGCCGGTGCCAAGACCCTACAGGCCACAGTGGGAATCTGGACCCTAAGCACTAGGGGGGCGCTGCTGAGACCTCCAGGAGCAGGGTGGATATTTTCAGGACATCCCTCTGGCTGCCCCCTGGGATGGGTCATGGCAGTGGAGCAGAGAACTGGGAGGGGACTGGAGGGAGTGGTGCCAGTAGAGCTCATGAGATGACTCAGGTTCTGGAGACCTTTTGGAAGTGGGTCCAACAGGACTCCCTGAAGTGGATTGGATCGGGGTGTCAGACAGTGATGGCAAGTGAGGAGTTGAGGCTGGCTTTTATGTCTGGGGCTTAAATGGACTCTTTGGGATGTAATTGTGCATCTGCCAGGGATTCCACGGGGTATGAATTCTATAACTCGGTCATATTGATGATTAGCGTGCAGGGTAGAGGTGAGGCTCTGCGAGAGAGAGACTGTCTCAACTTTGATTTGAAGAGAAGACAATGCATGTCTGCTCAGAGGCCAGAGTGAGAAAGGTGGCTTCTGCAGAGTGCAGATACACACCAAGCAGGACCACGAGGAGAGAGGCAGGCTCCCTGCTCTCCCTCTACATTCCTGGAGCATTTGGCATCCCTGGGTACCCCTGGCCTTGCGGAGGACATGTGGTATCTTCCGTCTGCAGTTACATTTCGGAGCATCTGTATCAACAATGGAAAGGTGGGCAGAGACTGGAGTCACCCCTTTGCATCTGCAGATCAAGGCCCTGGGGATCTTGTACATCAGTTGGACCTGATTTCAAAGCCACTCACCCCACTGAATACCATGTCCCTAAATTTCCTGCAGCACAAAGAGGGGATGCAAATGCCCAGGGCCTTGTTCAGCCAAGATAAACCTTGAAGAACATCACACACCAACAGCACTGGTGAGATACCCAATATCAGGGTCCCATCCAGACTCCCAGATTCACCTCCCCCGTGGCTGCAGTGACGAGATGGTCCAGGTGGCAGGAATTCCGGACGGGGTCCAAGTGCTGCTCCATTATTGTGTGAATCACCTCAGAAGAGCGTCCCTCATGCTGATCACACAGAAACCAAATCTGTGAAGGTGGAAAAGGTTCAACGCCAAGCGCTGAAGGTTCTCTGCTGCCCGCAGGGCCCACGAACACCATCTCCAACCTGCCTGGATTGTCAGCTCCCCCGGCCCCAGCTGAATTTGAGAAAAGGGGACCTAATATTGGTGCAGAGATAGGGAGTGGGGAGGGGATGGAGGCAGCTGGAAACTAAAACAACAACAGCAGCAGCAAAGTGCACCTTGAACACCATGCTTATCGCCGGTCCCTTGCGGCCAGGAGACCTCAGTCCCAATAACTCCACCCTGAAAACTGATCTGGTCTTAAATACCAAGGGCCTCCCGGTGGTGAGACGTGCACATCCACGCAATCTCATGACAGGAGAGGCCACGCATGAATCAGTTTTGCAAGTGTTCTGGGCAGTGCGTCTTAGGCCCATTTGCCGTCTGTACGGTGGTGAGCGGTGCACGCGTGTTCTCTGCTAGGCACACGCGTTCCCTGATGTGCACACGTGTTCCACACAGTGAGTTCAACTGCGGGGTGCACTCGGCTTTAACAGACCACCGGCCACAAGAACCAGGGGGATATTTTCAGGACCACAGGAGTCCTGGCCAAAGATGGCTGTAAATAGTTACAGTACTAATGGTATTCACGGTATTTTTGTTGTTGCTGTTTCGAGAGCTATTTTCGAATTAAGGTGAAGCCCACAATTGTTTAAATGAAGAGCTGATTCATCATCAAAACGTAGCTCCTCCTGGGGGCACGTTTAGGTGACAGGAATCAATGACAAGGCTGGTAAATTGCCTGGGAGGGTTCAAAACAGATTTGAGATAAAGGAGAGAGAGATTAAGTCAAGACAGCACCTAATGCTTTTGCCAAACACCCCCCCCCCCCCCCCCCCCCCCCCCCCCCCCCCCCCCCCCCCCC
>NC_041221.1:17834572-17888611 GCF_002837175.3 Physeter macrocephalus | reverse complement strand
GCCCCCCCCGGCCCCCCCGCCCCCCCGAGTGGATGCTGATCTCATGACCAACCACTTCATTCCCAGAGCCCGGTGGCAATCTTTTGTCACCTCTGTTGCCCCATATCAAACTTTCAGGAAACAGGACCCGAGCAAGCAGATAATCAATAATGAGATCAGGAGATGTTATCGTAAGAGAAACAGGGCTGCCTGCCTGGTTCGTGGAAGGCTGTTTTGCCGGGGCTGCTTGTCAGCTGAGACGGTGACGTGGGCGCGGGGGCCCCCAGCGCTCGGAGATAGAGCATCAGGAGGCGGGCGTGGGAAGAGGCGCCCACGCTCGCCGGGGCAGCTCAGCCAGGGGGCCACATCCTCCTGGTCCTCGCAGGGCATGGGGCACCCCTCTAAGGGGTGGACTTCTTAGGGACACTTCCTGGGGAGTTCTGGACGCAGTGGCAAGTTGGGGTGCCCACGGGGGAGGAGCTGTGGGGACCTGCAGGGCAACAGACTCAGGCCGTGTCCGAGGGATGGAAGCACGGTAGGCGCCCCCCACACGCTCCAGGTGGCGAAGGCTGCAGCCCCACGGCATCTCTATTGGGATGAGGACACTCATGGGTCCTCCACACGGTAGTAGGCTCACGCGTCTCCTCTCTAAGCTGCACACCCACATCTTCTGTAGGGCAGCGGGGACAGCCAACCTCCTCTATGTGACACTAGGCACAAACTCTCCTTTCATGTGACAAGTGCACCCACACCTCTCCTGTGGGACCTTAGATGCACGTCCCTCTAAGATGTGGTACGATGCCCGCCCACGGCTCTTGTATGCGACACTAGGCACTGTCTGTTCTCTGTTTCGGAATGGGCACAGCCACAGCCCCACAGGAGAGCAGGTACACACACGCCGTCTATGTGATAAAGGGGCACCGCCGTTCCTCTGTGTGACATCAGCACGCACACCTCAGCTCTGGGATGCTTGTTACCTGCTCCTCTTTCACATGCCGTTAGGGGAGCAACACCTCTTCTGCATGACGGACTCACCCACGACGCCTCTGTAGGAAAACGGGCGCACGACCCTTTCTGTGTGAAAGCAGCCCCCCGCCACCTCTATTCAAGCGCGAGCACACAGCACGGCCTTTGCAAGGAGGCCAGTCAAGGAGATTCTGAAGCATCGCCTCAATCTTTTGTCTAAAACAACATTGTATGCTGTAAATCAAGTCTACTTCAATAAACTTTTTAAATTAAATTTAAAAAATTAAAATAATATTGTAAGTAAAGTGATTAAAGAACAGAGAGGCTACTCATGTGTATATTTTAATAGGCTTCAGGGAGCAAAAGTAAAATAGTCCTGTTACTACTAGAGTCAGTCTCAAAATTGGCATTTCTTTTTCCCTGAAATAGTCATAGAGATCACACACAGAACAATTACTCAGAGAGGATCAAGCCACTTTAAAAAATACATACTTTTTTGGGTGAAAGATAACATTGTACCCAATGGCTCATGTGTGTTATTCAAAATTAAAATTTTGAATAAATGAGAGCAGTCCTATAAATTTGCTATTGACGTTTAACCCCATGTGCTGTATAAACAAACTGCCCTTTAGGGGAGGATATTTTATTTTGTCAATCATGATTTTTGACCCTTGAAGATTTCATTCCTCAAGTAAGTCAAGTATGTGTGTTTTAATCACTTATAAAACACGTGGAGGGTGATCTGAAGTGAATGGATTTCCTTTTTAAACAATATGTGTCTCGCTGTAGCATGGCCTTCTTTGCCCGACACTCCTGTTGGGCAAATGGGTTCTTTTTTGCTCCATGTGACAATGAAATTGCAGTTTTTCCTAAGCACTAGGATGAGATGACAATGTACAGGCTGTTTTTTGGAGAGGCGTCCACTGACGCGTCTGTGGCAGGAGTCGGGGAGCAGGAGGGGAGGGGCTGGGGTGGGGCCGCTGGTGGAAGGGGAGGAGGCGCTGGTGGAGGGGAGGGGCCGCTGGGGGAGGGGGAGGGGCGCTGGCGGAGGGGGAGGGGGCCCAGGGGTCAGGGGGCCCTGAGGGCTCCCTCCCACCTTCCCCGTTCCCAGGCCGGCTCAGTTACTGTTTTGAGCGAGGGGGAAACCTCAGCTTCCTCCCCAACCTCCAGCAGGTCTCTTTGGGAGGAGTGTCGTTACTCTAAGCTGCCGGCCGATTTAAAGAAGAATTGAGCCTCGGGGAAGGGCCCCACTGGCCTTTTAGTCCATTACAATTCCAAAGGCGATCACAAAAGGAGATGGGCTGGCCGGAGTTAATGAGATTTCTCACCCAAAACACTAATCTGGGTTAAAACTAAAAGAATGCTGATAAGGATGGTACAGCTCACAGAGCGAACAAGAAGGGTGTTGGCTCAGATCAATTGCGCCTGTTAGGAGGGGGCCTTTAATCGTGCCGCTGGGGGAGGGGGAGGGGCGCTGGCGGAGGGGGAGGGGGCCCAGGGGTCAGGGGGCCCTGAGGGCTCCCTCCCACCTTCCCCGTTCCCAGGCCGGCTCAGTTACTGTTTTGAGCGAGGGGGAAACCTCAGCTTCCTCCCCAACCTCCAGCAGGTCTCTTTGGGAGGAGTGTCGTTACTCTAAGCTGCCGGCCGATTTAAAGAAGAATTGAGCCTCGGGGAAGGGCCCCACTGGCCTTTTAGTCCATTACAATTCCAAAGGCGATCACAAAAGGAGATGGGCTGGCCGGAGTTAATGAGATTTCTCACCCAAAACACTAATCTGGGTTAAAACTAAAAGAATGCTGATAAGGATGGTACAGCTCACAGAGCGAACAAGAAGGGTGTTGGCTCAGATCAATTGCGCCTGTTAGGAGGGGGCCTTTAATCGTGCTTGAAAAAAACCTGAGAAAATGTGTGTTGGAGACAAAGCCTCTCAGATGAGAAGTGGCTGAAATAGAATAAAACATACCATTTTCACTTTCGTATAGCGTTCCAGGTACAAATCAACTAATACTAGCAGAAGTTTAACATCATTTTAAAAGGGAGTGATTGACCCACTGAGAAAGTACATAGTAAAATGTGTTGCGATGCACTGATTAGCCCTGTTTCCCTCCGGCAAATACCTGGCTCTTAAGTGTGTGCACTGGAACATTTTGTTTTATTACCTTGTGAGATAAGTGGGGAAAAAAGCCCTCTGTACCTGGGGAATTCAAATATTCAGCTTTGTCATATCACGGCCTGGCGCTCAATTTCATGCCAGGCGCATAATTATAACAGTGTTTAAAGGGAGCCCAGAAGAAAGATGGGTTCAAGTGCAAATTAATTTCAGATTATCACAACAAAGGCAATCATATCTCAACAAGCTCGCCAGCAAAACACTGAAAGATCCCCAGGTCCCTGCCCTCCCCAGCTTACAACAAAGACACTTCAGCTCAAATTAAGCTAATGATCTCCAACGGCCCTCTGCCTACCTTTCTTGGGTTTTGCCTGTTTGCACAGTTGAATGTGGCCAACCTGCAAAGGCAGAAAGGAGGGGGCTGAGAGCCGGGGGGGGAGGGGCGGGCGGACGAGTTAGCCCAGAAAGGTCAGGGCTCCGCATCCATCAAGTGACAAAACAGTCAGCGGCTTGACGGGCCTGCACAGCGTCAAATTGTCTTATTCGGAGGAGGGATCGGAGTGAACTGATGGCGTTGAAAGAGGCCTGGGTTTATCTGAACCTCTCCCACCGGCAGCCTCCGAGCTGCAGAGCGCAGCTCAGCTCCCCGACCAGCTATCAGCACAGCTTTGCAGAAACCCAACATCTCACTCCATCCTCGGGGACCCGAGGGAAGGGGGAACTCGGCGGCGGACATCCAGGTCAAGCCTCATTACTTCCTCATTACCTTTGCAGAAGTGGAGGGGGCCGCCTGCATCTGGGGAGCGCGGCCAGGATACGGTGGGGACTTCGTCTGGTTACTGCACAGCCGACCGTGGCGCGGCCGCCCTGGGACCCGGAGCCCGCCCCCTCCTCGCCAGCCGTGACCCACTCATTAAGGTTTTAGGGCAAATGACTGTCACTTGTCACGACCCCCCGAGGATGGGGGGCAGATAGAGGAAACCACGCGTTTCAGAGTTGGCCCCCGAATTCTCTATTAATTGCCTTTCCCCGTTTTTATCCGGCTCCAGCCCAAAGGCAAATGCATTTGCTCCGGATACAAAGGCAGACGTGGAAAGAGCGGGACCCAGCTAGGCCCGTCTGCCTCCCCTCGGCCTGGCCTGAGACAACGGCCCCTTCCCCCTCCCTGTCCCCACCTGCGTTCTGAGCTGGCTTCCAGTTTATTGGAGGAAAAGTCAGAGGACAGCCAGGCCAGCAGTCCTGGCCCTCCACCTGGTGTCTTTCTTCCTGAGTTTAGGTGTCTTCTCGTGGACTCACCTTCCTTTCTCCCCCAGTAACGTTGGTAGTTGGTGAGGGGGGGGGTCCCAGCCCGCCCCTGGACCCTGCAGCTCGACGGGCCGTGTTTAGGGTGGAGCCCAGTCTTGGGATGGGGCCAGAGCGGCCTCAGCTTCTAACACAGGCACCAGTGAGCAAAGGGCTCGGAGAGGGCCCCCTCCCCCCCAGGGCTGGTCTCCTCCGGGCCCTCGAGGCATGGATTGGGGGCAGTTAAGCTGGGGAAGCGCTGCAGGACAGTCCCTGCTCCAACCCCAGGCCCCATGCTTGTCCTGCCTCCACCTGGTCACTGCTGGAGCTCAGCCTCCAGTCTCCCTCCCACATCCTCCAGTTTTAAAGCAAATCTTTGTACAACAGATAATGTAAGTGCGGTGATGTCACCACTTCAGTCCTATTTCCCCCAGTATTTGATCAGGAGGTGCGGTTTCCCCAGACACGTCTCCCCCCCACCCCGCCCCCTGCCCCATCCTTATTCTAGTTGCCTCAGGACCAAGTACTGCTCTCCCGTTGTTGTCCTAAACCTCCGGATCCTACTCTTTTCTGGAACCGGTGGAGGGGGGAAGGGAGAAAGGCATCTCCCCCGGGAGGCCTCGGAGGAGGCCAGCATTTCCAGGCAGCAGCGCAGCATTCAGCACAAAAACTCCCCCAGCGAGGCTGGGGTGGAGGTCGTGGGAGTGGGCTTCAGGGAGGTTCTGGCCCTGGGCTTGGGATTGAGGCCGCAGGCCGCTCCGGTTGGAGCGGGGGCTCAGCTGTGGTACAGACGCCGGAGGGCACGGCTGGGCAGGCCTCAGGGATTTCACGGGTGCAGCTAAGCCTGGTGTATTTTGGTCCGTGGCCAGAGCCACGCTGGCCACCTAGACGCCGCGCAAGGGTTTTCCTCTCCTTCTGAGCGTTTTCTAGCTGCGGGCTGCCGTTAAACAATGAGGACGACCTCATGTGCATCCCTAGGTCCCCTTTGTCCTTGTTCCCTGCCGAGCCTGGCATTTGGGCTCTGGGAGGTGTTGGGGATTGGCCCTGGGGACGGTGGAGCTGGTGGTGGGGACAGTAGGGGTGAGGGACATGAAACGCTTTCTCGGGGAAAAGGAGCAGACAGTGTAAATCGGTGCCATGGGGGATCCCGGAAGCCCATTTCCCAATCCTGGGTCCCCGTTGCACACTGAGGCCCCCAAGGCCTCACCTGCAAAGGCTCGGGCTGGTCCCAGGACGGGGACGCCGGGCAGGTCCTGCACAGTGTGGACTCATCCTGTGGCCCCGGGGTGCCGCCCATGGGCTCACCACGCAGCTCTCAGCGTCCCCCCCACCCCGAGGCGGCTTCAGACTCCACCCTCCTCGCAGAGCTGGTGGCCAGAGCCTTGTCCAGCGAGTGAGTCCAAAATGTGTCTTTCCCCAAACAGAAAATGTCATTTCAAAATTATATGCTAAGGACAAAAACTCATTCATGTATGGAGAAGCCTTCTAAGTGGGGCTGTGTGGCCGAGTCCATCAATGAAGGTCCCAGATCACAAGTGACATGGGTCATAAAGCACAGCTGCCCTTCACAGCATCACATCTCATGCCCTCACACCCAGACCCACTTCAATCAGAAACGGCCCCGCACAGAGCTGGGCCTGCGGCCCTGGGTTCCTCAGCCCCTCATCCCAGCTGGATTCCTGAGGCTTTGGGGCCAGAGTTTCCAGGGAGACCCTGGAGTCCCTGTGAGCCCCGGGCTGACCCCCTGAATCTTCAGGAGAATAGGAAAGTGTTTGTTGACCTTGAAACCAGGACTGCTCAGGTGATGCAGAGGAGATCAGGGTCCTTCCGGAAGGAAAAGGGATCCGCAAAGGACCTGCTGTCAGCTCAGGGTCTGAGGAAGGACTCAGAGAAACAAGGGAAGGCCAGCATCTCCACATCCAGGTGGCCTGGGCTCAGAATCCTCTTTTGGTAAATTTAAAGGCAAGATCAATAGTCACAACAATTAATATAATCTTAATAAGGATAATTGGGACAAAACAATCATTTTCACAGTTAATGCTGGCGGTGTCTCAGTTGTAGCTGTGAAAAAACTGGGGGTGTGTTGGTGAGGCTTATTAGTTTAATGCGGAGTAAAAATGCCTGAGTGACATCAGGTGACTTTGCAGAAGCAGAGGTCCAGAGTGAGGCAGGAGCCGGAGACGGCCCCTCATCCTCCATCTGACACGTGTTTATCGAGTGTCACCTAGGGAGGCCTGCAGAGCCGGGGGACCGAGGGCTGTGCCCTTGCTGTGCAGAAACTGGGCTCCTAGAAGCTCTGGCCTCCCACTGTGCACACTGGTTCATGGTCTTGTATTCTGTCCCGAGGTCAAACTTTTATAAAAGTTGGTGATATCTCCCCCAAAAAACAGTCCAAAGGGAGGTGCAAGATGACACCACTGGGTCCTCGCTGGGGTCCGAGTGGAACGGATGGAGATGGCGGGGCCCGTGCACAGCTGCTGCACCCTGCCTCTCGCTCATGCCCCTCACGGCTACCCTCTGCCACCTTCCTGTCTCCTTCTCAATGTTCTCACTCAAGACTACCTCCTCCAAGGGCCGTGCTTTTCAGAATTTGTTCTCAAATGAATCAGGGGAAATTCAGCTGCATTAGGCCACAATTTAGACAGTGAAACTGCCCCTTTTAGAAGAACCTTATGTCTTCACGGCAGCCATGCTGAGGACCTGCCCTGCTAAGGGGAACCCGGCCCTGCTCAGCTTCCTACGAGGGGCCTGGATTCTGGAAGTTTCTTCGCTGAAAGAGTCTCAAGGTGTCTCCTCCTTCTGGGGCTCTGTGTCCTCCCTGAGCGCTGGGACGTCCTGTGTGTGTGTGTGTGTGTGTGTGTGTGTGTGTGTGTGTGTGTGTGTGTGTGAGCATGTGTGCACAGCCACATCCTCCCTGCCCGGGGTGGAGCCCGCCAGGCCGTCGATGGGTGAATTCATAACTTTTCCCTTCTGAATATGAGCCCAGAGCTCAGAGTAACTTCTAGGGCTGTGTATGGTGAGTGAGAGGCGGCTGAATAGAAAGCGTTTTCAGGATCCATGGAGGCAGCCTTTGGTGACCTTGTGGGTCTCAATGCTCCTCGAGGGTACAGCCTCTGGCAGCCGGTGTCCACCCGTCCCACTCCCGGCTCGTGAGCAGAGGCCAAGCCACACCTCCCGTCGTGGGCCACGCCCACAAAGAGGACAGTCCATGGTGGCCCACGTGGGCCGGTACAGCAACATCAGAGCATTCACGCCAAGCAGGGCCAGTGTCCCTCACCCAGAGGAGGCCTCGGACACCAGTGACCAAGAGGAGTGTGCAGAAAAATCACAGAAAGTGAAAAGGAAACAAACTGACTTGAATTCAAACACTCTTCTATGAATTAGCCTCATATTATTACAGGGTGTGATGCATTTTGTAACATGTTATCATTTTGTTTTCCAGAATTCCGAAGCCATGATTTGATGCAGGCGAAGCAGGTCCAGAGCTGACTCTCGTCCTCAGAGCCCCAGAGAAGGACCCCGGTTCTCCACGGGCCCCGGCCGGCCAGCCACCTGCCTGTCTGCCCACCCAGAGAGACGCAGAGGGAGAAGGGAGGGAAGGAAGGAGGAAGAGAGAGAGAGGCACCGGGTGACAGCCCACCCCTCCTCTGTTGCTCAGCTTCATCCAGAACCCCTGTATCATACAAACTTCATCTTCAGCCCTGGAAAATTACCAGTTTCACATTTCAAAGCTCTGCTTTAAACCTATTTTTTCTTCCTCCTTTGGGTGGTCAGTGGTGACCTCATCCTTACACCTTGCCCCCAACCTCCCACAGAGACGCTCACAATCACCCTCCTTCAGACACCCCCCCGCAGGCCGCTGAGCCCCCTCATGGAGGTGCCACCCAGTGGGCGCCTTCCTCAGGCCAGATGTGCACCTCTAGACCCGCTCAACAAGCAGGTGTTTGCTGAGTGGCCACCAAAAAATGGGAACCTGGAATTAGGCCTTCATGACGACAATGACGATTGCTGGAAATAGAGCTGCCCTCAGGCTTCATCGGGGAAGACACTGCACCTCTGAGACCCAAATCCAACGTAGACATTGCCGTCCTCGCCCAGAAGGAGCACCGGCTATAGACGCTGCACCGGCCTGACGCCTGTGATTCCGCACGTGCGCTTCTAACCAGGATCAGTCAAGACAGAAAGTGTACATTTTGACTTTGTGTGTTTTACCTAATCAGTTTTGTTGGATTTACTATCAGATAGATGACTGAGTCTTACAGTCCTCTGGATTAATTGTTAACATGATTTAAAGATTAAAGGACAATTGCCTACATCCTATGCACATAGCAATTAATCAGCTTTTGCTTGTATGCATTTTCGAATATTTTTTTACTTTATGGAATATGTTTATTATGAATTTTTAGAAGTGAATATGTGAATGCATGCCTCTTAACACGCTATCATGGCTGACTTGTCAAAACAGAATGTGAGTTTTACGTGAGGCCAACAGAACAGGAGTCTCATCCAGCAAATCTCGTTAGCTGGTTTCACCAAAAAAATAAAACAGCCCTGGAGCCTATCACCTGTGAGATGTAGCAGGAATAAAGACCTTGACAATGTGTAATATATTAGCTTTTATGCTTCAGAAATATTTCTATTAATTTGAAAGAAATTCCAGGCAAGTTGCATCAGGATAGGTGAATGTATTTGAAGGATATACACATAAATATCACAAGTAATAAACTGAGTCATTCCAGAGGAAACAAATTAAGAAGGTCAACGATAAGGGTCTCATCTGACCGACGTACATTACATTTTTCTCACAGTTTATCACATTTTGCCTTTGGACCAGGAGAGGCGAGGTCTCTGTTCCAGGGCTGCCATTGCACCACTGCCCGTGACTTTGCAGCCTACCCATCCGGGTAGTGGGCAGATGCAGGCAGAAGATGAGAACCCCAGTAAAGGTGGTCAGCCTAGGACCACGGAGAGGGCGGAAGCAGGGGCAGAAGTAAAATCATGAAGGCCACGGACCTAGAGCATCAAAGGGGCATCTGGAAGGTGGCCTCAGCAGCGGAAGAGCCATGTTGGTCCCAGGAGATGGGATGGAATGGCTCCAGGGATATGCAGGTGTCAGGAGAGTCCATCCTTTCACCTATAAAACAAACTGAGTGTGCTGAGATGCAGGCACAGTTGTCACGGTGTCTGTTGTCGTGAGCATTACAAATAAAACCAAACCAGCTTCCTGTTAATGGACACAGCACTCAGCTCTCTCAGGCTCCTGACAAACTTTTTCCTCGTATCAGCTACTAAATGTGTCTTTCTCTTTTGAGCTTTCAGAAACATGATGCTTTATTTCAATGCATTCCCCTAATGAAGATGCTTGAGTATCGGTCCATGATAAAAAAAGAATACAATATAACTATACAAAACACAACTTACTAGGGCCAAGTTACAGGTGGAGCCATCAAGAGTTGACGGTGATGGAGAATTCAGAGAGGCCTGTACCCTGGTTGGAGATGCTGTCAGCTGGGAGCAGAGTGGGGGCGGAGCTGCCCGAGAACATCCCCGCTGTGACCCTGCACAGAGCCACCGACCCCCCTCTCCCCTGTGTCAGGTCAGCCTATCCCTTCTAGAGCCTCCCGTGGTGGCAGAAGCAGGAACTGGTGGGACTGACCCCGCCCAGGGGGCAGACGCCCTCAGAGACCCTCCACGCAGCCCGATTCTGCTAGAAGGATGCTGTGTCGTCAGTGCCCCCAACGCGAGTGTGAGTGGCCTGGGCTCCATCATGGTCCTGAGTCAGCCAGGCTTCCAGAGGGGAAGGACTGATCTGTACATCCGTGTAGGGTCAGGCGGCCCCAGAGCTGCCCCTCGCTGCCCGTCAGTGGCGTCCAGTTGGATGCTGTGTCTCGTAACCCAGGGCTCTTCACACCTGGGCTCTGTCAAGTTTATGCACTCAGCAACTCTCAAAATTTGAATGCCTTCTCTTAAGGGTTTAACAGAGAAAAGTGGCTGATAACAGGGGATTATGCATTTCCAGATAATCCAAGGTTAATTTTATGCAACAGAAAATTATTAAAGTATCAACCACTTCGGAGGAATGCGATAGCTCCCAGCTGAGGCTAAGAGAAGCCCGTACTGAGTGACATTATGATTGGGATTTTCTGTTGTTCATGGGATGTTGGACACACCTGAAGTCAACAGTTTCTGTGGAAATTTTTATGACTTGTGTGAATTCTCCTGGGACATCAAATTTCAGTGAAATAATCCAGCACGCCCAGCGTGTGGACAGAATCCTGCCTTCTCTAGTGGTGCTGAGGCCTGAGTGGGAGCCGCGTTCCGGAGAACGGGGTCGGAGCGCCTCTGAGCACCAGCGCGGACGTTGGGCGCCGCTCCTTCCCAGGGCACAAAGCCAGTGAGGCCTGGGGACGCAAACAGATAACACCTTCTGGAAGCAGTTCAGGACCCCCAAGGCATATTTACGTCTCAACTTCACACCTCGAGTGTGAGGTTGAAACACTTGACCTTAACTCCACGTTCCGAGCGGCTTTGCTCACTAAGATGACCACTGAAGTTCTACGTGTATTGCCGAGTTCTAAATGTCTAACCCCTGGGGGAGGCTTGTATACACTTTGGTAGAGTTATATATGGTGAACACTTTTTGAGCAATAAGGATGTGTAATGATTTTATAAAATGCTTGTATGACATAAACCTAAATGCAAAAACAGTTTGAAAACATAAATGCAAAACTATTCCAATTAGATAAAATACGGGACAAATGTATATAAAAGGAAACTATTAATGCTGATCTCTGGATGTGAGAATAAAAGGTATATTTTTACCTTATATGCTCCCCTTTTTTCCAAATCACATTCAAAATGATGGAGAGATAGGTATACCTGTACTTATATACTTATAGGTATAGAAATAAATAGAGAGATATAGATACAGGTATAGATGATATAGATAGCTATAAATATAGGTATGGATATAGATGATCTATAGGTGATGGATGTAATCTTAGTAGATGCTCTCCTAGGACAGGCTATAGGCACCTTCCTCCTTCCCCACCGTCCTCCAAGTGTGCAGACCTGAGGTGCTCCTGCAGAACACCTTCGTGGCTGGGCTGTCACCTGCCGCACCTCCTCCAATCAGGAAACCCCCTGGAACCAGAGGTGGAGACCCCACGCTGTCATCCGCCCCTGGGGCGGGAGGCAGCCTACATCTCAAGACCCATCCATCCTTGCATCTACATGGCCAACGTTGCCTTCTAACACACTCCAGGAGCTGGCTGAAGGGACACGAATCTCCCTGAATAGGACACCACAAAACCAACAGGGAGACCACTTCCTTTGCTTCCTGATGACCTTTGAGATACATGAGCAACACCCACTTTCAACTCCTGACTAACATTTTGGAAAAGTCCGGCGGGGTGCTTTTCATGGGTGCTCCAGGAATTTTGCTCAGCTGACAGCCGGGTTTGGTATCCCGAGCTGGGGGCATGGCTCCCAGCTTTTCAAACCATTTCTCCCCAGTGGTGGAAGGACAGATCTTTCCATTTTTTTTCTCCCGTTCTTTTGAACTTGCATGATAAAATGATCCCTTCTGCTGTTTTTATGTATTTTAATTAATGTCATTTCATTTGTACTTGTACCCTCAGGCTGTTTTAGCAATAAACTATAATTTTACAAATTGGGGTAAAAGTTCTCCTTCACAGTATGTATTTGGAAAGAGAATATTTTATTTCAATAGAGTTATTCAATTTTTACGAATCCAAAGTCTCTCAAATACTTCAACCCTCAACATTAGTCCCCGGCGGCAAGCAGGCCCCTGTAGGTGCTGTGAAACTCACAGGCGTTCAGGGGATCTGCGTGGCCTCCAGCTCGTTTGGATGGAACGTTGCCCCGACCCAGACCCCCACCCTGGGCGCTCACATCCCCCTTCCAGCTCTGACAGGAAGCCCACCCCTCAGGGGACTCACAGCTCCCTGCCCGTGTCTACAGCAGGAGCAGCGCTTCCTCACTTCACACTTTGCCCCCGGCTGGCTGCTCTCAGATAACCTGAGTGTGATGCTGTGGGCGCTGATAACCGGAGGAAGCCAGGGCTTTCCCAAAATAGGACTGACTTCAGAGCCCTCAGCCAGAGCCTCACTTTAGGCGAAATCCAGCCCCAGGGTGGGTGATCTCTCTCCTCGCTTAACCCATCAAGGCCTGTGGAGAAGCTGAGGCCACGTGCTCCAGGAATTCTGCTCAGCTGAAGATGTCCGAGGAGAAATAGGTTTTGCTTGTAATGAGAAAGCCAAGGACTCTGAAGTTCTACCTGCTCTAGCCAGGCCTGGGAGTCTGGTTGGTGTCTCGTTTGGGAAGTCGGCCATCAGCTCTGCCCAGCCCTGCCCTGGGAAGGGGAACCAGGACAGGGTGGGGGTCTGAGCCAGCCCCGCTGTCCTCATAGACTTCGCTTCAGGGTTGTCACTTCATGTCCACTTTGGCCTGCTGGCAAGGCCTTGGGTGGCTTCCCAGAGACCAAAGCCACTGTGGCACATCTGACTGTTGCTGCCTTTAGGAAGGTGTTTCCTCCTCAGAGCATCTGCAGATTCTGAGGATCTGAAGCTGGGGGCTCCACCTCTTGTCTGTAGAGCAAAAATAACAGATTGTCACCAGGTTCACCCTCACCCTCCAAACTCAAAAATCCAACATCTCTCAGAAGTATCACTTTATCAATGGAGATACCACTGCATTTTCTCATTTCTGGTGAGAGAATGAAGTATTGAAGTATTTTGGTGAGAATTAAATGCAAAATTCCCTTTATTAGCCAATGCTGTTTCTAAAAGCCATTAAGGAACCCCCTTCACTCAGCTTCTTTCTTTCCAAACTTCCAAACAGAATCCAAGCAAGCTGAGTTTTTTATCCCGCTGAAGAGTCTCCTTTATAAACTGGGGTGTAAATAAGAGCGGTGACAGTTCTCACAGGACCAGCCACTTTGGTCGCCTCTGAGCACACTTCAGCACGTCTTTACCCCCACAAGTTCTATGAACGGAATGTTGTTTCTGACTCACGCACACAGAATAGACTATTTCTTTTCACTCTCTCAGCCTATGTCATTTTTTTTTCTTTCATCCTCCAGTAACTTTCAGATTAATCTCTCACATCCATTTATAACAGAGTAAATTGGAAAAGTTAACCTCCTGACTTATGGCTATTTTTATAGTGTGGAGAGATGAGCTAAATAATTGTAATAATTTTTAAAAACGTGTACTTGGTCTTTTCTGGTTGAGTGGGGGGGAGGGGAGGGCAGACATGGTGAGCAGCCTGATGTCATATCAACACCTCTGACAGCAGGAGAGTATAACAAATATTTCCTAAAGTGGTTCCTTCCTGCTAAGAATGACCTTTTTGAATAAAGCCGTGTGGCTAGAAAGCCCTTCCTGAGAAATAAACAATAAATGGTGCATTTCAGGAGGTGAAGAAAAGAAAATCCAATTTATACACATAGAGCTTTCTGAGTCAGGGGATCAGAAATGAGGTGGGCAGTCACGGGGTCACTGGGGACCCAGCCTCTTCCATAGACATATTCTTTTAGACCTTTTTACTAAGTGAAAAGCTCACTACATATAATCAACTCTGTCTTCCACTAAAAAAGACCAATCCAATCGATTTCCTGTGCAGGGGAGTGGGGTGGGGGGAGTAGAATAGAGGCATGGAGTGGAGAGGGTCCAGAGCACTGGCATAGGAGGCAAATCTGGGTTAGATACCAGGAACAAATCTGTAAACATCTCTAATTTGGCATGTGGGAGATCTTCCCAGACAAGATTGGAGACCCAGAAGTTACAAATGAAAAGAAAGACACAATTACCTCTGAGAAAGTAATTAAAAGCTTTTGTATAGCACAAGTCACCCTATATGCATTCAGTGGTGGTTTTGGTCAGGACGAGCCAGATGATACTGCAGTAACCAACACCACCCACATCTCAGGGGTTTTAAGAAACAAAGACTGATTTCTTGCTCATGGTACCTGCTCGTCTGAAGTTGTTGGGAGTGTCACCACCTAGAACATCACACGGCAAGGGAAGTAAAGAGGCAAACCATTCATTCTGTCTTTAAGTCTTCTTAAAGGCTATGTCAAAGTGATGGAGTTGACTCCTGCTCAAACTTCATTGGCCAAACAAATCCTATGCCTGCCTGGCTCAAAGAGGATGGAAACAGAACCTCCTACCATGAGCTCAAAAGGAGAGTGAGAAATATTGGCAAATAAGAGTGCAGACCACACACTCTGCCTTTCTGGTCCCCACATTTTGGTTTGTTTTCCATCCTACACACAAAATTTCCCTCCTCAAGTCCGTCATGTCACTGAGCTGAAAGGTGAGGGTGACTGCAGGTGAATGGCAGCCTCTGTATCAGCCATGAGAACTGTGATCTGGAGAGAGAGGTCTCCCCCTCATCCCACACACATGGTGGACACACCCAGTGTACAGTGATGGGACAGGGAGAGGATAGTGACCATAAACATTCCATTTGAAAGGAAAGAATGGGAGACATATAGTCAATACTCCTAACATCTAAGGGATTTAAAAACCTCTCCTAGACTGATATGTTGGGAGCTTTCTACCTGGGGGTGCAGGGTTCCCTTGACTAGCCCCTGATTCTGCTCCTGAGTTGTAGCTTCCTACATATTTTCTTCCTTTTCTCCGTGTGAATCTTGGCTCCATTCCTTGGAGGATTTTTCCTTCTCTATTTCCCTCCTTGCCCACATCTGGGACTTCACATTCTGGGAAGCTGTGCACCTGCTCAACCCCCTTGTTTCCCATCCACAGGGGTCTGAGGGTTGTCGTAAGTCTCAGTCATCTCAGATGGTGGTTCTTTTGAGGGTTGAAGTGTCTCACTGACCTGGGTGGTCTCCCACGCACCTGGTTCAGATTCCAGTCAGTTCCAGGGACCAAGAGCCACACTAGGGGTTTCTGTCTGGACACAGTTGTCACCTTTGCTTTCTCTGCTTTGTGCCTCTGCCCTGAGTACACTCTGGGTGCCTAAAGAATGAAGACTTGGTGAAGAGCCTCCGCTTTACTCTTTTCTCTATTTCCACCACTTTTTCCAGCTCTAAGTATTGACTGACTGCCACACCCACAGTTGTCCCACTATTCTGAAATCCCTTAATCCATTCAGAACTTTCCAGAATGTGCCTAACGACCATATTCTAGATTTTATCCTTGCCACAAAGCTAAATCGCAGCATGTTTGATGGCTCCAAGACTTTCTTTTTTTAATTTATTTAAAAAAAATTATTGAAGTATAGTTGGTTTACAATGTTGTGTTAGTTTCAGGTGTACAGTAGATTCAGTTATACATGTATATATAAATATATATATTCTTACATTCTCTTCCATTATAGGTTATTACAAGATATTGAGTATAGTGTCCTCTTCCATACATACAGTAGGTCCTTGTTGTTTATCTATTTTATATATAGTACTGTGTGTATTTTAATCTGAAATTCCTAATTTATCTGTCTCCCTTCCTCCCTTTTGGTAACCATAAGTTTGTTTTCTATGTCTGTAAGTCTATTTCTGTTTTGCAAATAAGTTCATTTGTATCCTTTTTTTTAAGATTCCACATATAAGCGATATCATATGACATTTGTCTTTGGCTTACCTCACTATGACAATCTCTAGGTCCATCCATGTTGCTGCAAAAGGCATTATTTCATTCATTTTTATGGCTGAGTAATAGTCCATTGTATATATGTACCACATCTTCTTTATCCATTCTTCTCTTGATGGGCACTTGGGTTGTTTCCATGTTTTGGCTATTGTAAATAGTGCTGCCATGAACACTGTGGTGCATGTATCTTTTCAAATTATGTTTTTCTCCAGATATATGCCCAGGAGTGGGATTGCTGGATCATATGGTAGCTCTATTTTTATTTTTTAAGGAACTTTCTTAACTGTAATCTCCAAGACTTTCTTAATTGTATGTCTATGTTGTATAATCTCCTTAACATGCTGTTGAATTGTTTCCTAGGATTTTACTAGGGATTTTTGCATTGATGTGTATGAGGGATATTGTTCTACAGTTTTCTTTTCTTGAAGTGTCTGAATCTGGCTTTGTTATTAGTGTAATGCTGGCCTTATGTAATGCACCTGGAAGTGTTTCCTCTTCAATTTGGGGGAAGACTTTGTACAGAATTGGACTTAGTTCTTCTTTATATGTTCTTCTTTAAATTCACAGTGAAGTCAGTGGTCCTGAAGTTTTCTTTGTTGAGAGTTTTTACATTAATTCAAACTCTTTGCTAATTATAGGTCTGTTCAGACATTCTATTTCTTCATAATTCAGTTTTGGTTCTTTGATTCAGGTTGGTTGTGTGCTTCTGAAATTGACCCATTTTATCTAGGTTATCTAGTTTATTTGAGTACAAATTGTCCATTGTATAATTTTATAATCCTTTTTATTTCTGTAACTTTGGTTGTAATGTCCCTTCTTTAGTTTCAGATTTCAGTTATTTGAATCTTCTCTGTTTTTTCCTTAGTCGGTCCAGCTAAAGATTGGGTAGTTTTGTTACTGTTTTGGAAGCACCACCTCTTGCTTTTGATGATTTTATCTAATGTTTTTCTAGTCTCTATTTGTTTTTCTCTGCTCTAATCTTTATTAATCAATTTCCTTTTATCCCTGCCTGCAAATGGTCCAGTTCTTCTCCGATCATCTCTTTCTTTCAGTAATCTCCAAATGCAGATGAAGGCAACCAGTATACAGGAAAATATTCTGATTTTCTGTCTTGTTCCCCTACAAGTTACGTGACTGTGATTATCTCACAATTTTCCACAGGCAACAGTTTTCCAAACATTTTACCACCATAAGAGGATCATCCTCTTTCCAGACATTGATTAATAATTGCATAGTCATGAGATGCTAGTCAGTCTTCAAGTCACTGAGGTGTCTGTGTCTACACCTATTTCCTTTCTGTCTCCCTCCTTCTTTTCCTCCCTCCCTCCCTTCTTTCCCTCCTTCTTTTCCTCCCTCCCTCCCTTCTTTCCTTCCTTCCTTCTTTTCTCCCTTCTTTTCTTTTTTTCCTTCCTTCCTCCCTCCCTCTTTCTTTCTTTCTTTCTCTTTCTTTCTATCTTTCTTTCTTTCTTTCTTTCTTTCTTTCTTTCATTTGTAGCAGGGCAATTCTACATAATAGTTTCTGCATCTGTCAGGATGAACTAGTGTAATGCACTAAAGCAACAGTACCATCTTAGGTCATTGTTGGTGGTGGGGTGGACGGCCCTCTCCTCCATGTGATCGCCACTCAAGGACTGAGGCCCTTGGAGGCGTCATCAACTGGAATGTTGGTGTTTTCCTGGCAGAGACTGTGGCAAATAGCATCCGTGTCCTTCAAGTCTTCAGGCTAAAAGTCAAGCTCCTCACATATGATCACATTTCATTGGCCAATGTAAGTCACAAAGACAGGGTCAACTTCAATCAAGAAGGGAGTACAATCTGACCACATGTACAGAGGGGAGGCACTGGAATGTGGCCAGCCTAAAATGGCCACAAAGCCAGCTAGCAGACGTGGGGACTGGCTGCAGGCAGAGGACAGATAGAGCATTACCCACAACTTTAAAGGGTGAAAAACCCTTCTTAGAAATAAAAAAGGGATAAGCAACCAACAGAAAAATTGGCAAAGAAAAAAAAAATGTGATTCACAAAGAAGCAAGCACACTTGTGAAAAGGTGCCCAAACTCCCCATGAGTTAAAGCAACAGCGAAGCAATGCTCTGTGCCTATTTTCTTGGCAAGATGGAGAAAATAAGCCAGAAAACACCTAGTACTGGCAGGACATGGATAAAAGGATGTTCATTGTTACAGATTTTGGAAAGAGTTCTGGTCACATCCAATCGCTTTAGAAACATGTACAGATCTTCCTCAACTTACAATGGGGTTATGTCCGACAAACCCACTGTAAGTAGAATATACCCTTAGTCACAGATGCATTTAATACGCCTAACCTATAAAACACCACAGCTTAGTCCAGCCTACAGTAAATGTGCTTTGAACACTTACATTAGCCTACGCTTGGGCAAGATCATCTAACTTTTTTTTATAGTAAGTGTGGATTATCTCATGTCATTATTGAATACAGCACTGAAAGTGAAAAACAGAATGGTTGTCCATGTAGGGGTCGTTCGCCCTCTTGACTGCAGGGCTGATTGGGAGCTGTATTGCAGCCACCCAGCATCAGAGAGAGGATCCCACCACATATCATGGGTGCCTGGGAAAAGATCAAACTTTAAAATTTCAAGTATGGTTTCTGCTGAATGTGTATCACTTTCATACCATTGTAAAGTCAAAAATGGTGGGTCAAACCATCGTAAGTCAGGGGCCATCTATTCCTCAATCTAGCAATCCCACTCCTGAAAAACGACTGTGGAAATTAAAAGGCAGTTCTATAAAGATGTAAGGACAAACGTGACCACCACAGTGTAGCTCAGAGTGTCCGACATCAGAAACAAAGTGAATGACCCAAGATCAAGAGGAATGCTTGAATATGTCACAGAGTGTTCAGACAATGAAACTTTGGGGGTGGCTTTGAAAATGAATTAGAATTATGCCAGGTAACAACATCCACCGGATAGAATGAAGTAGGAAAATAGAATGGAGACAAATGTCTCCATTGATCTCAGATGTGTGAGGTGTGTGTGGGAGGAGCTGAGTACTAGGTGGTTACAACGGTCTCCCTGTGATGGAAAGCCTGGGTTGATTTGGGAGGAGGGTGAGGAGGGAACAGGGTGTGTAGCAGCGACAACCACAGAAAGAAATTTTAAAAGGAACAAAAATCAACATTATGTTATGATCATATTTATGTATTTTTGCAAAATTATATGTATGTACATTAAGTTAAAAATAATTTAATCCTTAACATTTTTGGTCACTGCTACTCTATCCCTTTTGTCAACTCTTCAGTTTGAAAGCAGAGTCTTAATTCTGGACGCACCTGTGCTAGGAAGAGAGTTCACCAAACTGCAGCCCACCTTCCGCGGGTGACCCGTCCCAGGTTCCTGACCCTCCAGGCTGCCCTTTGGCTCTCTATGAAGTTGGGAGGTGTGTGCTGGAGCAGTGATCAACAGAAGAGCCTTATTTATTGGCCAAGAAGCTGGCAACACCCATAAAATTCCCCTGAGATCTGCTTTCTCAGAGAAAAGGCCCCTCCAGCTGGCCAACTCAGAATTACGTTTTGTGAAAATTTGCTGGGCGGTTCCTGAGGCAAAACTCAAAACACAAAAACAAGGGACACCGTTGGCATCCACTGCCCCATCTCGCAGGTTCTCACCCTTTTCTCCTATTTCCAAACTCTCATCATATGCTATTCTTTTCCTAACATTTCCAGAATTTCAAATCTGAGTCATTTTTGATATAATTGCACTCTTCTGTATTATCACTAAAAGTGGAGGGCAGACAGGGCTTTAGGGTTTACGGTGTATTTTTCAGGGAGGCTTCACGAAGCCGACATGGGGATCACTTACCGTCATTTTACATTGAGCGATGCTGGCCCCGGGCTCCAGTGACAGGATCAACCACTGCTCAGCTGACTCCATCAATGGTGTGTCATTGATCCACATTCAAAAACACTGATCAATTGTTCTATGGTCAATTGAAGCCACACAGCCTGGATTCCATGCTTGTCAGTCACATAGACATGGCTTAAGTCCACTTAGATTTGTATATCTATTGAGATACCTATTATTTAAATAATGTGGAGAAATATTTATACCCCTTCACAGGGAGGAAGTATATACTGCTCTGTTGTCAATGCAGAACTGAGTTATTATTTCATTGTATGTAGTAAACCATCCTCCCAGGTACTGGAGACGTGGGAAGGGATGATTCATAACGGGGGCCCAGAGGTGCACAGCTATCCATTCAGGGCCCGTGATAAAGATCAGACATCTGCCAAATCCCGGGCAGGAGAAGAAGCCCCTGTTCTTTACGGGAGACGCTGACATCTAGAAGTTATTTTCTCCCCAAGTGTGACTATCTTGGAGCTTGAAGAGAAACACTGAAGGTCTGTGTGGCAAAAGCAATCAATCTGTTTCACCTGAACTCTCCATTTCATAACAAATTTAGGCAAGTCCCATCCTTGATGGAGCTGCAGGGGATGAAGCAAACAGGGCTCAATGGAAACGGGCACAGTTGCTGCAAGCCCAGCTCGGCTCCTTCCAGGAGGAGTGTCCTGGCAGGTCGCTCACCTCCCAAAGCAGCAGTTTCCTTCCCTGTAAAACATGGTTAAATAAGTAGGTAGGTAGATAGGTAGATAAATGATAGATAGAGAGATAGATAAATAGATAGACAGATAGATATAGATAGATGATAGACAGATAATAGATAGATGTAAATAAATGATAGACAGATAATAGATAGATGATAGATAGACAGGTGATAGATAGATGATAGGCAGATAATAGATAAATGATAGATGATAGATAGATGATAGATGATAGATAGATACATGATAGATATAAATAGATGATCGATAATAGATTATAGATAGACAAGTGATAGATAGATGATAGAAGATAATAGACAGATAGATACATAGATAGATAGATACATAGATAGATAGATAGATGATAGATAGATACATGATAGATATAAATAGATGATAGATAATAGATGATCGTTAGATAGACAAGTGATAGATAGATGATAGAAGATGATAGATAGATACATAGATAGATAATAGATAGATACATAGATAGATACATAGATAGATGATAGATAGATAATAGATAGATACATACATAGATAGATGATAGAAGATAATAGACAGATAGATACACAGATAGATAGATACATAGATAGATAGATGATGGATAGATAGATACATGATAGATATAAATAGATGATAGATAATAGATGATAGTTAGATAGACAAGTGATAGATAGATGATAGAAGATGATAGATACATAGATAGATGATAGATAGATAATAGATAGATACATACATAGATAGATACATAGATAGATAGATAGATGATAGATAGATAATAGATCGATATGGGTGGAGATAGATCTTCAACACTCTGTAAAGCAGGAGGGAGCCGGTCCTGCCTCTCCCTGGCTCAGTGGTCCAGGACCAGCCACCCCGAGGGGCGATGACACAGCCAGCAAGTAGAGAGGATGGAGGCACACAAGCACCGGCCAATGGGCGCCAGAGTCAGGGATGCCGGCAGGTGGCTTCCTCTGCCTCCTGATCTCACCCATCTGCCCAGCGAAGCTCCTCAGGACAGAGCAACAGACTTTTTCTTGTGACTCTTGCGCCAGCTCAGACACTACATCGAATCGGCTTCCCTCCCTCCCCGACCTGTTTGTTTCCTTCCTGTGTATCACCCTCTGCCCACACTCCCCAAATTGCTCACCTACCAGTTAGCCTTAGCGTCTACTTTCTAGGGCATCTGGGCTGAGAAAAGAGCTGCCGTGGACATTCAAACGAGCACGATCCCATAAATCTCTCGGAAGCCCGCTGCAACACGTAACACATTCTATGACATAGCTGAAATTGCGCTTTAAAAATTCTCTCTGGGGGCAGCCACAGACTTTAATGATCGTGCCCTCAATTCTGTGCTGACCTGTAGCCGGAGGGACGCTGGGAGGATGGTCCCCGACCTCCGATTAGGCGGGGGTTAGTAAAGAGAGTCGCTCGGGGTCAGACCGGGTCTCCGTGCAGCCCCGGCACCGGCACGGCGGGCCCAGCCGCCTTCGGGAGTCTCCCACGTGTGTTGACGGGACACTGATCGGGGCGCCCCCGTCTGGACCCTGCGGCATCGGCACCTCGGTGTCCGAGCTGAGCACCTGTGCCAGCCCCCACCCCACTCCCCTCCGTTCCCGCCGCGCGTTCTGGAATATTCACAGCTTTTCCATGAGTCTTGTAAGCAGGAGGCCGGGGGTGCGGATTAACTGGCAGGGTAAGTCTGTTCCTTTTGCGCAAGGGAGGGACCCCTAGTGTTTCCCAACCACCCTTGGGCTGGATTTCTCCACTAGGGCCTCTGCCTCAGGACGGTCCTTCACTGGATGGAGCGAGACCTGTAGGCAAGGGCCAGGCCTCCCAAGGGCAGGAGGACGTCGGTAAGAGAGTAGCGAGACACAAGCACCAGGACGAGTTTTCCTCAAGGACGAGGCTTTCAGACAGCAGTCCTCTGAAAACACAGTTATCCAAAAGACCTCACACTCATGAGGTAATGTGCATTTTCCTCATTAAACTTTTCTCACCAAGGCTCTTCTCACTCCCTCGTCCCGAGGCACAGACTTTCTCTCTGTCCTTGCTTGCAGGACCAGCCTCCAGTCTCCACTGTAGCTCAAGTTTGACAAAGACCACATAGGAGTCCGGGGTTCCGAGGACGGACCCCAGTCAGGGGCGGTCACTCGACTGTGAACAGGTGCAGCCTTTCCTTAATCTGCAAAACAAGGAGGCCAGGGGGACCTCAGCTCCCCTCAAACACTGGGAGGAATTACCTTTTAACAGTGTGTTCCTTTACCAGGATTTTTAGTGTAGGACCTCAAAAATCTGCAAAAGGATGGTCCATCTTAGGTGACTTCATATGTCATTGAAAGCGGGGGTCTCAGGCTGGCAGCTTAGGGCTGAATCTGACTGGGGATTTGGGGGAGGCGGTAGTGCACAGTCTCCACAGTGCTTCTAAAAATCGATTTGCTGCTCTTTGTGTTAATGAGAATTTCAAAGCCAACACTTGGCTTCCAGGCTTCCTCGCAAAGGGTCAGAGTCGCCAGTAGGAGCAGGGGCTGCAGGAGGAGGCCGAGATTTGTTTCTGTGACTCGGTTCTCTGCATTTTGCCTCTGTCCCCACCCTGCCCTGGTCTCCCCCATGGTCTCTGCAGCCAGTGTCTTGCCCTCCTCCACGGGGGTCGTCTGGGCCCTGGGCCTGGCCCCTCTGTGTTTCTGCTCTCCTCACCCTCTGCCCCAGCCCACCCCTCAAAACGCGGCTCCCATGGGGCCCCCAAATAAAGGGGAGCAGGCGTGGGGGGCCCTGCAGGTACCACGGGGCAGCCTCGGTGGGGAGAAGTTTGGAGCAGACACGTGCTTCCGTGGATGGAGTTCTGCGAATGTGGCTTTCTGCCCAACTTACTACATTACCCTGTTGGGGATAAAATGTTGCTAATTAACAAAACTTTTATGTATGAAATTTTCTTTGTAAGAAATTACATCAGACGGGACACAGGGTTGCCCCAAGTCATCCAAGTTGCTTCTATGAACCCTGACAGGGAGGAACATTTTCCTCTGGCCTCTTAGGACCCCGGCTGGGCCTGGAAGTTCAACTGACCCAGACAGAGTCACCGGGGAAAGGCGTCCAGATTCATTTCGTATAAATTTTAGGTGACCAGGAACCTTCACGAGGAGATGAAGATATGAGAAACTGCATCTGAGCATTTTTACACTGGGCTCGATGAAGCCTGGAAAGTCTTGGAAACGGAGGCAGGACAGCGGGGTGAGGGAGCCCTGCAGCTCAGCAGGGCCTGTGTGTCCAGGTGCCTCTGGGAGTCCCTCCATCTTGGAGGCATGGAGGCTCCTGCCCCTGGGTGTGGAGGGCACCTCTCCCGTGAGGGTCCTGTCACCAGTCTCGAGGGAGAAGGGGGAGGGGGAGAGTCCCTCCTGCCTGCCTTTCTCTCAAACGCTTTCAGCCCAGAATGTTCCAGATGCTGAGGCACTGCGTACTGGGGGGCGTGTCCTGAATCCATCACCCTCATGGATTCTACACCCCGGGTGCACTGTCTCCAGACTAGTACTCGGGGCCCACACGAGATGTGATGGTCCCCATCGTGGCCATGTCACCCTTCTGGTTCCATCTGCACTGAATCCAGGTGGGTACCGTCCACAACCACCGATGTGGGGAGGGCCGGGCAGAGGGGGAGGGGCCTTAAGGGGGGGCAGGAACTCAGAGCAGCAGAGACCCAGAGCCTTCTTCTTCCTTAGAGACACAGTCACACCCGGCGTCTGGGCCAATCACCCTGCGTTTAAACGCCTTTCTCTGCGTTAACTCCGAGGGGACGGCGGACAGGAAAGTGCCGTCGGGGATGAAACGCGATGTGGCCGAGCTCGGTCAGAGCTGACTGGCAGGCATCCACCCCGTGTCATCAACAGCGACGGCACCTGGGTTTAGACACCCCTGCCGGGGATGCACGCTCTCCACCTGGACGCAGCAGAATCCATGAAGTTGCAGGTAGTTAAAGACGGAGAGTAACAGAAGACAGCACGTGTGCAATCCCTCTTTGAGGTGTCGTGCGGGCCACAGGGGTGCAGATTGAGGAGACACAGGTTTTCAGTTACCCTAACTGCCCACTAGGGGGCGTGGTCTTCCCAGGACAGTTTGGTGGCCGTTTATTGGGGGTGAGGTCAAACGACCTAGAAATGGATGCAGGGGGATCCAGGCTGCTGGTAGTTTGTGACTAGATATGGGATTTGGGGTGATCCTAAATTGGATTGTTACTAGTTAGGGAGTCTCTGCAATTCTCCTCTGCTTTTATTTAGACTAGGTCTCACAATGTGTGGAGATAAACATTTATAACAGAGGAAGACTGCTGATGTAAAGTATTGCCTGAATTTCAATCCCAATGTAAATGCTTCACTTTCTCAATCAGTAGGTGATTTTACCAGGCTCCATGTGGATGGAAAACAGGCCAAGGGCCATGTAGACACCTTCCTGCTGACAATGAACTCTTATCACTCAAGGCTTAAACTTTTAAACGAAGTTTATGAAAATGAATACAGTAAATCTCCAAAAATGATTTATTACAGAAACTAGAAGCAAAAGTTAGAAAATCAGTGCATGCCTTTAGTAACATCCAAGAAGATATCACTTCTGTGAAGGAAACAAAGAAAGTCAGAAGGAATAAAACATGCTGAAATTAAGAATAAAAAAGTTAATAGACACCTGTATAGAGATGACTATAAACCAAACACTGGAGTTTATAAATATTAACAAGTCAATCTTTGCCACAATCCTATAAATAGGAACCATTATTATCTTCATGTCTCAGATGATAAAACTGAGGCTCAGAAAGTAAGTGGTTGATTGGTTCATCTATACAATGGAATACTACTCAGCCATAAAAAAGGACAAAATAATGCCATTTGCAGCAACATGGATGGACCTAGAGATTGCCGTACTGAGTGAAGTAAGTCTGACAGAGGACAAATATCATATGATATCGCTTATATGTGGAATCTAAAAAAATGGTACAAATGAACTTATTTACAAAACAGAAATAGAGACACAGACATAGAAAACAAACTTACAGTTACCAAGGAGGAAAGTGGGGGGTATAAATTGGGAGGTTAGGATTGACAAATACACACTACTATATATAAAATAGGTAACTAATAAGGACCTACTGTATAGCACAGGGAACGCTACTCAATACTCTGTAATGGCCTATATGGGAAAAGAATCTAGAAAAGAGTGTAGATATATAACTGATTTACTTTGCTGTACATCTGAAACTAACACAGCATTGTAAATCAACTCTACTCCAATAAAATTTTTTTTTAAAAAGTAAGTGGTTGAGTTATTTCCAGAGCCCATGCTCTTAATAACCAAAGTCTCTGCCCAATTAGGAGTTGGGCAAAGGTCAAAACCCCGTCTAAGATTTCCATCCAGCTGGAGACTTTGTTCCTTGCCCAAATCCGTGAAAACTGCGGTACCCAGCACCAACTGCTGTTGGAGATCTTTCAGCCTCTTCCCAATCCAGGGTCTAAAGTGATTTCCTGGTGGAGGTGATGGGTTCTCTGAGTTTGCCTATCTATTGGCAGCCCTTGCTTACTGCCCTGGGGCTTGGGGGAATGTGCAGTTTCTCATCAGATATATAATCCTCGTTGCCTCAAGCAGCTGGATTTGAACCATCAGGGTGAAGCATCCAAAGTTTTGGTTGTCATGGGCCCTGTGTATCATAATCAAAGGACAGAGAGTGAAAGATGTTCAAACAGCTCTTGATCATTTTCCAGCTAGGTTCTGTGTCACGAGGGAAAGCTTACCTCTTTCCTGTGATTTGCATTTTTATGCAGTTTGGATACCTTTTTTGACTTTTAAATGCTTTCCCTTTTCCATCATGACATGAAATATACACATGCATACACAGGAAGAGTTGGGGGTCACAAAACATGCCCTTGCTTAACCTTTGGAAACTGTAAGACTCAGTACCCTCCCATCTTAAAACTGAAGGATGCCTCACATGCCAAGTTCCACATGGGAATCAGCAGCTGGGAGGGAGGGTCTATCAACTCATGAAATTTAGTTTATCGAGGATTTTATTCCGCAGCCAGAGACCCAAGAAAGCTTAATAAGCCTACTGTCGTAGGTGGCAATTAAAAGAGCTCTTGAAATATTTTTGAAAGAATAATACAGCTCATGACTCAAAGCTTCCTGCTTCTCATTTGGGAAAAATTTACCAAGGACCCCAAGTTTTCAGTGTCACTTTAGACACATTTAAGATGAATTACCATGATGTATGCCAATTGTTTCTGTTAAAATAATAAACGTCCAATTTGGGAGCAGTAAATGTTGTGCTTTATTAACAAAAAGAAAAAGAAAGGAACAGAAGACCCTGAGGTCCAGCTAATGAGAATGAACCAGAAGGGTTAACCCAGGTGCCCAAGTTCATAAGCCAGCAGCCCTGGTGAGGAAAGGGCTTCAGAGAGGCCGGCACCCCTCATGGAATGCTTGGTTTGGCAAAATCTTTTACTGACATTATTACATGAGGGTGTATAAACAGGACCCAGATAAAAAGTTCGGGTAGGGGATCTTGATTCCTAAGCTGGAAGAAAAGAGTCATTGTCTCTGAATTAACAGGGATTGGAGTCTTCATGGTCTCCTCGTGTGGCTCTTACACAAAACTGCACCCTCAAGTGTGTCCTCATCCTTCTTCTACTATAGTAGCCCAGAGCTGGTCTGTTTAAAAGCATATGTTCACCTTATCTTTCCAAAGGAATTTGATGCAGACCATTAGTTTGAACGGTCTGTGAGTCTCCAGACAATTTCAAAATTCTATTTTCTTGTGCCCATTTGGCTAGGGACACCTGCAGATGCTTTGCAGGTATTCAGGCTGCAGAAGGCAGGGGAAGTCCTAGTGGCTGGGGCCCTGAGCAGGTGCATCTGTATTGTCTAGTCAGCAATCCATGGCTGAGAGTAAAACTTTTACTTTCAGTAGACTAGAATATCGTTTCCTGAAAGTGGTTGTTAATAAATAATAAACAGATGTGCTCCACTGGCCTTTCTGAACTGTTCTGGCATGAGTATATTTGGTATCTGGGACAGACATTTTGGGGTTTGAGGTGGAAGTCTGAGAAGTCAGGAGATCCACTATAAAGGGGGGTAATTATAATTCAGTGATTTCTAATCGGGTAGTTGATTCCGCATGAGCCGTTGTCAGTGTCTTCAAAAGGGGAGCTCTTTGCACATGTGTTTCCCCTCCTTGGGATTCTGATGGACCCAGGCTGGGGCACCTTCCTGGTGGGACAAAGGTGAGAGCCAGTGCTGTAACCTCTGACCTAGGGCTCCAGGATAGACAGACGAGGAAACTGTCTCCCATGTTCACCTAGCCCCCAAAGATTTTGTTTCTAGTGAACTTAGCAATTATTTCCCCTTGTAAATGGATAGGTTTTTGTTGGGGAGATGGCATATGCAGAAAGATACTTTCTCCCTCCTAGGTGATTCCAGTTATAACAAAGGTATGTAGAACAAATGAAGCTTAAAAGCAGGTACAATTTTAAATTGGTTTGATAGCATTTGGGCTTTGGAGCCTCTTTCAGGAACAAATCCGGCCGTTTCCACGTCCCACTTCTGGCTGTGGGTGAGCGAGGACCTCTCTGTGACTCGATCTCCTCACCTACAAAATGTGGGAAGTAACACTTACCCCACAGAGTGGTGTTAAACACGCCAGCTAGGAGCAAAGTGACTATTGTTCTGTTTATTCTAATCATTGTACATTTATTACACTGGATACATAGGGTGTCCGATGAGAAGGGCATTGACAGGTCACATTCTCATGCTCAAGGAACTCAGTGGGCACCCAAAGGGGAGAGTCCGGTCGTCAGAGCCTCGCTGTCCTGCAGCACTCCCAGAACTTGACAACAACTATTTTCAAGTCCACCTTTGTCTACAACAAGCTGTTAATTTTTTCATTGATAAAAAGAGAAAAAAGCACAAAACATAGGACCTCGAATGTGAAGAAACACCTAGCAGATGGAACAATGCCAAAATCCACCTGAAAAGCCAACCAACACCTGAAACCCCATCTGCTCACAATGCAGGGGCAGACCCTTGGGCCCTGGGAAATGCACTCTAGGGAGTTTATGGAAACTTCTGGAACAAAACTTTTAGTCTTGACATGACTCATTATTGCAGAATGTACAACCGTCCTGAGCAACTTGCTCTCAGTGACAAGGAGCAGTGGGGAGCTGCCCCCATAGGGGGCCGGGCACACAGGGAACCCACCATCAGGGCTTCATGGGTAGGTCCTACTCTTACTGCCATTAGGATGTTTATCCAAAACGCCAGTTTACTTATGGTTCATTTTGATTGATTGAAATGTTGAACACAATAGCAAGTATAACCAAAGCACATTGCCTTTCTTTACAGATAAAATGGTAGAAACCTCTCTTGTTGTGTGCAAATCCAGAAAGTTGTGGACATGTGTGGACAGACCAACCTCCAGCCGTGATAGTCTGCTCAAGCTGTCAGGAGAAACTATTACAAATTGGGTGGCTTAAGTAATAGAAATGTATTTTCTCACGGTTCTGGAGGATGGACATCCAAGATCAAGGTCTGAAAAGGTCTGTGTCTGGTGAGAGCTCTCTTACTGGTCTTCAGATGGCTGTCTTCTCTCTGTGTCTTTCCTTGGTATGTGCACATTGTGAGGTGTGGCAGGGAGAGGAGAGAGAGACAGGGAGAGAGATGGATAGACAGACAGACACAGAGACAGAGAGAGCTCTGGTGTCTCTTCTTATGAGGACACCAACCTTATAGGATAAGGACCCCCACCCTATGACCTCATTTAACCCTAATCACTTCCTTATATGCTGCCACATTGGGGGTTAGGGCTTCAAGATATGGATTTGGGGATGGACACATTGCTAGTTAATTCACAGCACCATCTTAGAAGACTTCATCACATTGGTAAGCACTTCTGGGTCAACAAAGAATGAAAAAAATGTACATTTTCAACAATATCAATCCTAGGAAAGAATAAAAATCAACTTAAATTCTGGCTGTATTGTGAACCTCCTGATGGTCAGCCCAGGAAATTAAAACTACAGGCCCTCTGAACATGTAAATTTTGTTGAGCTAAAAATCAAGGCAGCCTTCTTTAAATGTGACACGTCATCGTGAAATGAAATCTGCTGTGGACCAGAGAGACCCTTGGCTGTGTCTTGCCCTCACCAGGCACATTGACTCAACAGGACAAGTGCTTGGGATCAACCATATGTATTTTTCTTGCAGTCAGGGAGCCGTCGATCTTAAAATCCCAGTACCTATTAGCTTGCTGGGATCCTTTACAGCATGCTCCCATGAGGCCCTCTGTGCAGAAAGACACGATAGGGAAACCTATTCCAAGTTACTGTGAGCAGACTGTTGAAATTGAGCCCGGTTGCAGTGGCTGAACACTCCCCAGCCGGCCCGCGGTCGGTCTCCGGAATGTAGTAGTCGTCTTTTCTCCAAAATCAGGCTCAGAACCGGGGATTTGAAAGGCTCTGTCTCCTGCGGACAAGTGGCTACCGGTCCCGACCTGCAGAAAGAGGAAGTTATCTGCCTCCAGGCAACAGGCATTGGGTGTCAGCCTCTTACTGAAGACATAAGTGAAACGGCAGGTGGTTAACAGCTCACCAAGTAACATTGGCCTGTGTCCAGTATTCACTGAGAATTAGGAAGGTTTCAAGACAATTTTAAGACAAAAGGCAGTTTTTGTCTTTCTTTATACATTTATAAACAAACATAGGGGAGAAATTCTAAAGTTTCCAAGTCAAAGCATCTGAGGGGTATGGAGAAAATTTGCTGATCTTAAGGGCACAGAGGAAGGAAAAAAGGGGTCTAAATAAATTGTCATTGGAAAACGATGACAATGTTATTTAACAAGATGCCTTTGAGTTTAAAAATTGAAATGTCTGCCCTACATTAAGGTACAAGAAACAATATTCAATTAGACATTTATGAAACGTGCCGTGAAGATTTCCAACAGAACTTTCCATTTGCTAACATAGACATTAGTGAGTGATATAAAACATGAGAAATGTGACTTGCTGGTTCTATAAAGTGTGCCATGTTGATTTTCTGTATGATCTGCTGTAAGATATGCAGAGTCATGGTCTGTTTTGACTAATGTACTTTCTCACACAGGGTAGCGAGGTAGAGGGTGATTGGGAAATAGCTGGATTGAGACTCCACTTTCTTCAACCTGTTGGTGTGACTCACCCAGGGTTTGTGGTCAGCAGTGGTGGGAACCAACCCTTGCTAGCTTGGGCGAAGAAGGAATGTAGCTCCGAGCTGGTGGTTACACTGGGGGACCAGTGAGAAACGTGAGCAGGGCAAAGGGCATGAGGGTGCATGTGGGACCCTCTGCTGCTGACTTTCTCTCGGTCCTTGTGGGCAACCCCCAAAGGGCCCAGCTGATATTGAGACCCTCCTTAAAAACACAAGTTTTGGGTAAGAAGGTCACACACCAAGCCTCTGGCTTCCAGGGAACAGGGGAGGAAAGATGTCCCCACTTGGCCTCCATTATGGGAGGCATGGGCTACTGTGCCCTCAACACTACACACAATGGAGAATTCCACGCAAAGAGGAAAGAGGTTTGATTGATGGATGGCAGGAAATAGAAAATGACCAACATTCCCTGGAAGAATTTCATTACAGAGAACTTTGAAAATGCTTTAATAGCAAGGATTGGCTGAGAAAAACTAAGTCTTCACAGAAAACTATATTGTGTACATTATATGTATTAAGCACTTTAGATGTTCAGTGACTATTCTGATGACTCAGCTATACCACCAGGAGATGCCTGGTAGACCAGATGCCTCTCCTTGGCAAGTGAGCTGAACACAGATTGGAAACTGAAAGGTAGTGAAGCTCTAATATCAAGATGTGGACTTGAGGGGACAAGTCTTAAAGGAGGGTGGGCTCCTACAGTAATGGGATAAAGGATTTAGAAATACAAAATAGCCCTAACACTTAACCCAGGCTTAAAAAACATGTGCTTATGTAATGGACATGCTTCATGCCAACTAAAGAGAACAGAGGAATGCAGGTCAGGGGGACAGTTCTTTGGGAGGCTGCAGACAGGTGTGCATAGTGCTGCTGGGCCAACACGCCCGACCGAGTGCTCCTTCCCCAGCAGAGACCATGGCGTATGTGGAGGTGTAAGTGAGGAGCAGCCCAGTCTGGAAACAGCAGACACGCTGATGTCTACCTGCAGGGGAGGCCAAGCAGTGGTTTCTAGCAGGGCTGAGCACTCCACCTCAAAAGCAAAGTGGAAATAACGTTGAAAATGCTAAATCTTGAAGGAAATACCGTTTTCTTGGAATAACCTAATCTTTCAGGGTGTTGTTGCTGGAGACAATGCCAAGATTGGTGAGCCTCTGTTAAAACAAGGATGGGTGAACATGAAATCACTTCACAAAATTAAGGCAAATTGTCCACCCACCTGTTGGGCTGCACCCCGCAGGCCTACAAGGCCTGTGCTTGCCCAACTGTAAGATCAAAGAAAGAGCTGGGAGTCAGCGACAGAGACATCAGTGGTTTAATGGTTGGGGAGCTTACCCGTCTGAGGCAGCGACCTGGAGCCACACCCCACCGTGTACGGCGGACTGCGGGCAGAACATGAGTCTTTGCTCCCGGTGGGGGGAGGTTACATCAGGTGGCTCATTAGTTACCAGGGAAACCAGCAGAGGGGCACGTCCCTCACTGCTCCTTTGATAAGAACAATCACCATCTGGGGACCGAGGCAACTATACAGGACGGTCACTCAGGTGAATAGGTGTAGGTGATGCACGCGTTGGTCAGGCAGGGGATGGACAGAGAACAAGAGAACAGCCATCTTGAGTGGCCTGACCCTACCTCAGCCGACCCTCTTCACATAGGCTCAAGTTTTGTAGCTGACAGGGGTCCTCGTGAGCACAGTGATCAGAATGGGACACGGGAGAGTTTGGTGTTGATGAGGCGCCAGAAGGGTGTGACAGGCCTGGGACACAGATTTCTCTTAGGATTGGCTAACCTGGTAAGGCATTGAATTGATGACTCAGACACACAACATCATGTTTCTTAATGCTCGTGGGAGAGGCATGACTAAAAGAAGGTTGCAGGATGAGAGATGCACTTTAATGAATAGAGACAGGGCCGTTAGTGAGCAGAGAGCCAATTCTAGGCTCCCAGTGATGGCAAACTCACCTTGAGGTCTAGCAAATGCACTTAGTGCCCCTGGCCTGTGTTTGCACATCTACAAAGAGTAGCACTTGGAACAGATAACTTGTTCTCCTAAAGCTTTGCATTAGTAAGAGTCCTTCCTAGGAATTCCCCTCTGGGCTGGCCTGGTAACCCCATCCATCTTCTCCTTAACCAACCAAGTGGCACCTGGGTAAACTGCAGTGAGATGTAGATGCCCATTCTGTGAACCCTTAGGGTGAGTCAGGGTAATCAATTACCCAGGAAAACTAAGGCACCTCTTCGTCTGAGGGCTACACAACTATGTTTACTGACTTAAGAGTAGTCTTGACTGAAGGAAGAGAATTCCCTGGGTTGTCCTATACTTACCAGGACTTTTGAGTTTATGGAGAAGAATGAGATATTCATAAATAATTAAGGAAATTCAGGACAATGAATCAGGTGCTATGAGGCTTCTTGAGGGTTGTAATCAAGGAACCATCAGTAGAGTCCTTCACTTTTGAACTCTCAGTACTCTGATCTGGTTGGGAGCTGAGCGTACTTTCCTTTACTTGCTGCTCCCCATATGCCAGGCCACCCAGCCAAACACTCACATCTAACTGTAGGACAGCTGTTGAGTTTAAAAGGGCCGATGCATGACTGCCCATCCCTTTCTCTCCCAATCTCAAAACCAATCGATATATAAGACAGGGTATGGGAGACTTCCCTGGTGGCGCAGTGGTTAAGAATCTGCCTGCCAGTGCTGGGGACACAGGCTTGATCCCTGGTCCAGGAAGATCTCACATTCCACAGAGCAACTAAGCCCATGCGCCACAACTACTGAGCCCGTGTGCCACAACTACTGAGCCCACGTGCCACAACTACTGAAGCCCACTTGTCTAGAGCCCATGCTCCACAACAAGAGAAGCCTGCAATGAGAAGCCTGCGCACTGCAATGAAGATTAGCCCCGACTCACCGCAACTAGAGAAAACCCGCAGGCAGAAATGAAGACCCAACGCAGCCAAAAAAAAAAAAAAAAAAAAGATGGTAGGAGCAAAATGTCTCTCCTATTTCTGATGAAGGTGAATAGACAAGGGGCATTTGATCAGCACCAAAGGGGTTTACCAAGCCTTCTTCCTAAAAACAGCCAGACTGGTCATGTGTCATGTGTGGGTGTGGACTCAAGACCACATGGTAAAGAGACAAAACAACCAAGTACCCTGCAGCTCACAAAAGAGGAGGAAGGGAGGAGCTTAGCCGGACAAGATCGCATCCCCTCCCAAATCTGTCAGTTGGCTAATTCTTCCCTTGAGGATGAGTCATTCAGGGATGGATAGAAAGACCAGGAGGCTCACTTCTTTGGAAACAATTACGGGGAGATGGAATTCCCACTTTATCTGCCTTTTGAAGGATGAACTTGGCAGATGGAAATAATAAGCTCAGTGTCATTGTAAAGATTTAAAGAGATGATCTAGTATATAAAACTCATCTAGCAAAGTGGCCGGCACACAGGGAGTGCTCAAAAATATTAACTTTCTATACGGTCACTGTATTATGTAAAAGATTCCCATTTCATTGTGCTTCACCTGTTCCATTGGTTTCAACCTGTTGTTAATAATTCTAGATAGCAACCATATTGTCTATTTGTCTGTCATTACTAGGATTGGAATTTGTGGCAATTAAATGGATATTACACTGTAATATTTTTAGAAGTCACTTGAAAGAGAAATGAAAATTTAATATATGATGTCATTTTGGGGGTAAATGTTCAGAACGTAGTCTCACTTTGTGCATATCCAGGAAATCAGATTTACCCAGGTGATCAGTTAATAGCCAGAAATGCTGTGGATTGAGTTTTGTCAGGAAAATTTTGAATCAAATAATACTTTTTCATAACATGCATGTGTGTTTTTTATTCCTCTCCATTCTAGAACTATTATTACTGGACTATTTGGTTTTGAGCAATTTTATCACTCTGTTTCTTATAAATGAGAAAGATAAGACCAGTCTTATGGGAGCAAAATGTCTCTCCTATTTCTGATGAAGGTGAATAGACAAGGGGCATTTGATCAGCACCAAAGGGGTTTACCAAGCCTTCTTCCTAAAAACAGCCAGACTGGTCATGTGTCATGTGTGGGTGTGGACTCAAGACCACATGGTAAAGAGACAAAACAACCAAGTACCCTGCAGCTCACAAAAGAGGAGGAAGGGAGGAGCTTAGCCGGACAAGATCGCATCCCCTCCCAAATCTGTCAGTTGGCTAATTCTTCCCTTGAGGATGAGTCATTCAGGGATGGATAGAAAGACCAGGAGGCTCACTTCTTTGGAAACAATTACGGGGAGATGGAATTCCCACTTTATCTGCCTTTTGAAGGATGAACTTGGCAGATGGAAATAATAAGCTCAGTGTCATTGTAAAGATTTAAAGAGATGATCTAGTATATAAAACTCATCTAGCAAAGTGGCCGGCACACAGGGAGTGCTCAAAAATATTAACTTTCTATACGGTCACTGTATTATGTAAAAGATTCCCATTTCATTGTGCTTCACCTGTTCCATTGGTTTCAACCTGTTGTTAATAATTCTAGATAGCAACCATATTGTCTATTTGTCTGTCATTACTAGGATTGGAATTTGTGGCAATTAAATGGATATTACACTGTAATATTTTTAGAAGTCACTTGAAAGAGAAATGAAAATTTAATATATGATGTCATTTTGGGGGTAAATGTTCAGAACGTAGTCTCACTTTGTGCATATCCAGGAAATCAGATTTACCCAGGTGATCAGTTAATAGCCAGAAATGCTGTGGATTGAGTTTTGTCAGGAAAATTTTGAATCAAATAATACTTTTTCATAACATGCATGTGTGTTTTTTATTCCTCTCCATTCTAGAACTATTATTACTGGACTATTTGGTTTTGAGCAATTTTATCACTCTGTTTCTTATAAATGAGAAAGATAAGACCAGTCTCATTCTTAATTCCAGCATGAGTATAAATATTATCCCATCAAGACTCATCTTTGGGGATGAACAAAAGTGGTTCCCAGGGCATAGAAAGTCAAGGACATTTTGGCCAGAGCTAAATGGAACCCTTTTTGAAAATAAATTTGTGCTCTGCCCCCAAACGGATAAGGCTTGTGATGTCAACCTTATGTATATTCTCATGTCCCTGAAATATATTAGAATAACATTGACAGTGGGTAAGTCATGGGCATTATTATGAATAATTAGATACAAAACCTTATAAGTAAAACTGAGGATGTGGGAGCTCAGAAAGCAGAGATAATACGGCTGCAGGTTTGCTATTTTCCCTGTCCCATAGAAGTCACCAGTGTGCCCTGCCATGACCTGGGAGACTGCCGTCTTTGTGTTCCTCTCTGGAGCCCACGGTTTTCCATATATATTCAGTGCCTTTCTGTGGCCAAAATCACAGGAGCGGTATGAGCTTCTCTATTTCTTCATTAGAAAAGCAATCGATCATCAATCAATCAATCAACAAACAACAAATAGTTAAACAAAAATTTAAATTGCAGGAATAATTTGTTCTCTATTTTGTTAAATGCTCAATCTCCAGACACAGATGCAGACATTTCAGGACCTCCCTTCTAGCCCAAGCCTCCCTGACTCCCAGTCTTCTCATCAAATGCTAAGGGCAGGGAGGCAGTTGGTGATGAAGGCCAGAGGGTCACCTCAGTTGCACGTCAGGGTTGAGGCCATGGCGCCTGCAGAGCCATCTCTGCTCCTCAGGTTATTCCGAGAATCTTCACCCCTCAGGCAGCTGCGATCCCCTCCCCAGCCTCACCCGGTACACAGCAGCCAGAGCTGAGGGAGGTTGATTTCGGAGCGCTGAGAACCCCCATGTTCCTCCTCTGAGTCTCAGCCCCATCTAAAGGCATACAGAGACCCCTCCCACACCACCTTCAGGCAACTCCTGGGGCCTCCTCTCAACTCAGCCTCCTATTCCTGGGGCCCCGTCTCAGGCCTGCACAGCCCAGCCCAGCAGGAATCCTGCTAAGTCAGTTTAGCCAGAATCCCCCATCTTCTATACCTGACAACCTGGCTGCCCTCAGGACAATCCCTCACCCTTGATGTTTCCTTGCAGTGATTTTCCCCATCCTGCTCCTTGGCTATAATCCCCACCTGTCCTTCCTGTGTTCAGAATAGAGCCCAATTCTATACTGAGGTCCTTTCCCTCATTGCAATAGTTCCTGAAGAAAATCCATTTTTACTGCTTTAACTACAGTCTGACTCTGGTTCTGTTGAACAAGGATAGGTCCAAATATCCATCCACCGGTCAGTGTCTCTGAGCTCGCTCTCTCTCTCTCACACACACACTATTTATTTACAGTAGCCAATGATAAATGATAAAATCATTTTTATGATACAGTGATCCTCTCATAATGATAAAAATCACAAAGTCACGCCATCACTGCCATGACACACAGCACCAGGAGCTCCATTTCCTCTGCCTTTGTTTGGTTATTGATAGTTAAATAAATAGCAAAAGGAAAATAAAAATCCAACTCACACCTTCCCTTGCTGGATTGACAGGGCTGTTATACACAAAGGTAAGCAGGAAGCCCCTGAATGCCTTCCTATGCAGCACTGTAACCCAGACAACCAAATACATAAGACTAAGAAAAGGACCAAGTGTTTTTAATTCTACAGCAACGCAAGCTAGTATATATAGGATGAATAAAGAGCACGGTCCTACTGCATAGCCCAGGAAACTATATTCGATATCCTATGGTAAACCATAATGGAAAAGAATATGGAAAAGAATGTATATGTATGTATAACTGAATCACTTTGCTGTACAGCAGAAACTAACACAACATTGTAAATCAACTAGACTTCAATAAAATTTAAAAAAAAGTTTACAGCGGCAACTTCAATCTGTTCATCGCCATCCGGGCTCAGGTTTCTACTTGCAGAAGAGTAAAGACCAGTCCCGCCAAGTGTCTCCCGGCCCCTCCACACCTTCCGCGGCTCCTTCAGATGCACTGCGTGCTGCCCCCGCCCACATTCCAGATGTTTTTCTCAGCCTTGTCCATCCACGCTCCTTAGTTAATAGATTTGGAGACGTCTGTTTGGATGAGCATTTTTGAGAGAAACATGGATTCTTTCCGAAAGCTTCCATGATAAAGAGAAGTTTACTGTTTTTGCACTTGTTTTGAACTAATGTTGGACTTCCAGAGAAGTTATAAAAATAGTACAGAGTCCTGTATGCCTCTCACCCGGCTTCTCTGGACATGAGCCCCTTACACAAACACAGTCATCACAGCCAGGGTGTGACAGGGCCACACCATTCTCTAAGGTACGGTGGTGAACTCTGCAGGCATCACAGTGGTGGGTGTATCAACACCAGGAGGCCCTGGGGATGCCCTGCTGAGAAGGCTAAGCCTTGTTCCTGCAATATTCTTGCCCCCAATTCATGGCATCATTGTAACTATGAGAGAATGTTGGATAAACGCCAACTGAGGGGCATTCTACAAATAATTGACCAGAGTTCTCGGGTTATGTCAGGAACGCGAAAAGCAGGTCTGTTAGTCTGCCCAGGTCACCACAGCAAATTACACTCACTGGGCGACTTCAACATATGAATGCGGCAGGGCTGGGGCGGGGGCGGGGGTGTTTGGAAACACAGTCTACCCCATAACGGGGTGTGAGCGCTGAATGCAACCTGCGATCCTGGACTGGGCCCTGGAACAGAGAAAGGACTCGGGTTGAAGTGCTGGTGAAGCTCACATTCTCATTAGCTGAAGTCAAGAACACTTTGACATTGTCCATTGCATGTCCCTTAAAAAAAACTTACAAAGAGGAATGAGCCTAAGGTATCGGAGTCAGGTAAAATTTTGTGCATGCCAATCTCACAAAGCTGAAAAGGACTGGCGATTAAAAACATTTCTGAAGATACGTTTTCAGAAGGGAAATAAAATATTGCAGATGTCTGTAGAAATATTTGGTGGCTTTTTAAGAATGGGCCACTTAGAAGGTATTTACTAACGTGAGATAGAATATATTATTACTAGTTGAAAGAAAGATAAAATGCATTCCACATTCCACCCGGTAGAAGAAAAGAGAAAAATGAAGCAAACCAGAGAAAAATGGTTTGTACCCATAAATAGCTACTCAAAGCTAGATGGGCGTGCCCATAGCCTGGATTCAAGAGTGCTTGAACAAGAAAAGAGGAGGTGCCTAGGCTTTATCGCAGACAGCTCTCTAGAAAAGTAGAAGGAAGCTGCCACGTTGGCCAAGAGACATAATTCCTGGTCATTGTCAAGTTCCCATGAGCTACAAATAGGCAGCCCACCTTTGGGAAGATTGAAATAACTATTATTCTTGATTCTGAAAGTAATTAATGTCCATTGTAAACAAAGAAAATTAGCAAACACAGAAACATAAAAAAAAAGAAACATCCCCAATTCGATAACCCACAGATCATCTCTGCAAAGCCCATGTTCCCAAAGTGCAGCCACATACACCACAGTGAAGACTCAGCTGGGAGCAACACAGACCCAAGACCATCTTTGGAGGGATGGTGGGTAGAAAAGCTGATCAAATGTCCAAGATGCAAGGCAGCACACCAAGACTTGAGGGGGAAGGACACACAATCCCGTTAGACCAAGGCCCTTACATCCTCATCTATCAAATAAGGACAATAAACCAGAGGAAAGTGGGAAAAGGTGCAATTCAAATAACCAAAATACAATAATGAAAGATATTCAGCTTCACTTACCAGGGAAATACAAATTACGGTCTGGCAGATTTACAAATATTCGAACACCCTGACCCAGCTGGATGCTGGGGAAATGTGTGAGAAGTGTGAGAAGTGTGCTGGGTCAAGGCCAGCTGTCCCGGGGGCTCCTCATGGGAAGGAGGGAGCAGCTGGGAGACCCCCAGGAGGCTGCCGGCCCAGGGCACCCTTCACACAGGCTCTGTCTCCGGCCAGGACCTGGGCTCCTAGACAGGGTTTGGACAGTAAAGCAAAGTGACACGTGCACCCAGGGCCACACTGATACCTCCGTCTAGACGGCTTGAGACGCTGGGGAGTCTACACTTTTATTATTTTGAGGAAACGCATTCTTTGTGAGGAAAGTCGTTTTTGATCAAATTCTAACGTCAAATTCTCCATGGCTCTTTGGTTTTGAACAGCAAGAGTCCTGTTTCCTTTCTCTGACAATTAGCATGCAGACTTTTACATCAGGGTCCCCAGCGTCCCCCAGGCAGCGGCCAGGAAACGTGCAGCTGCCGGCTTGTCTGAGCCGGGGGCCCAGCCCTGGACGCCGCTCGGGCCCCTCGGCTTCTCCTGGGCATCCCCCGGATCAGAGACCCACCTTTGTCCCGAGAATCTCTCTGGGGCGCAGGTCGTCTTAGGCCAGGCTGGGCCACCTCGTCAGGAAGCTGCCGGGAAGGCCGGCCCCCTGGGTCTCCGGAGAGAAGCATTCCAGAGCACTGCAAAGAAAACAGGCATTTTCTTGGCCTTCCTCCTGCTCCTGTGCAGATGACCGGATTTGACCGAACCATGTGATTCTTCATCTGGTTTTTGCAGCTTGGTTTTATCGTCCTGAGCAAGGTGGGGAAAGGAACGCATGTAATGGGTTGCAGACTGCAGACCCCAGTCCGTCCAGGAGTCCCACACGCCGGAGATGAGGGTTCCGGCCACCGTGTGCCATGAGGGATGCTGAGGGCAGGGAAGCTGAGTTACAGATCTGGGCCGCTGTTTGCACCCCTAATCATGAGAAGTGAGGATTCTGAGCCAGTTTGGAGACCTGGGTCTTCAGCCTCCAGACCATGGCTCTTCTACCACAAGCCCCCGGCACGTAAAGGCCCCTGTCCTTCAGATGCCTCCGTGGTGTTGGGGTAACTGCTCTGCTGAACAGATATTTTCAGTATGTTTTACTGGAACCAAAGACAACTCATACTTCTATGAATCAGAGACCTTTGGCTGAGTCAGCTCATTTGACAACCCAGGAAAAGAATTTGCAAACGATAGGACACTCGAAGAGTTAATACCTTCAATATGTAAGGGACTCAAGAATAAATAGTGAAAGCACATGTGGCCTAATAGGAAAACAGACAAAGGACATATGCAGACAACCTATGAAGAAGAGATATAAACTTCAATGAAACATGTAAAGAAATCGCTATGCACTAGTGGCCAAATTTAAAGTTTTGTACATTTAAACAGAGACAGTATTTTTCACCCGTTGGTTTAGCAAAGGTTTAAGAAATGATCTTATCTATTACGGTGAAAAACATGGGAAAGAAAGCCTGTTAAGAAGGCATTTTCATACACTTTGTGATAACATAAATTGGTACAAGCTTTTGGAGAGGAGGTTGGCAACTGTTTTTCCGAAGACGTAAAGATTTGCATACCTGGCAATAACTGCATTTCTAGGAATTCGCCCCAAAAAATCATTGGACAAATGTGCAAAAAAGTTTTTACTTAAGGATGGTCATTTTTGCAATGTTTGTAATAGTGAGAAATTAGTTTTGACCCCCCAAAATAGGAGTTTGGTTAAATAAAGTATTGTATAGCATTATAATGGAATTCAGTGTAGTCTTTAAAATAAAAGATGAGGATCTCTATTTTTTGACATGGAGATAGGTTCATAATATACTGTCATATTAAAAGCTACAGAATAGTATGATCTCTTCTATATAACATGGATAAGGATAGACAGAAACAAAACAAAAAGTCTGAAGGAAATGTGATGCAATTTAGGGCTTTGCAGAGATCATCTGTGGGTTATCGAATTGGGGATGTTTCTTTTTTTTATGTATATCTGGCCTCTCCTGCACCAGGAGAGGCCGGATATAGACAGGGTTTCCAGGGCCGGAGAGCTGCCCCAGGCTGGTGGTCACACTGGGGCCTGACCACCCGGATTCTTGCATTCACTTGGGCTCCATCACCCAGAAGGAGCAAGTGAAGCACAGCTATTACATGCTTAGGGGCAATGTACCTGAGGATTTCCCATCCCTGCTCACCTGGGCAGCCCCAAAGCAGAAGAAAAAAAAAAACCCACAGGGATCCCTGCAGGTGTGTGTGTGGGTGAGAGGAGCCTGGGAATGCTGCCTGGCACTGAGGGATGACCCCAAGGTCAGTGCCTGGATCCTGAGAGGGGCTGAGACAAACTCGGTCTCCTTCCTACTTTGCTTGCGCTGGCCTGGAGGCAACTCTGCTCCTCCAAGTGGTCATCTGTTTTTAACATCAACAGCTAAGTCAGTTTGCTGGCTGTTCCTGTTTCTCATGCTCTTTGAGTGAACAATGCACGTCAAAGGCTGCATTTACTGCCCCTTCTGTGCAGCTGCTGTCTTGGCTGGCTCCCAGGTGGTCCGCACCGTCTCCCGCAGGGTCCTCAGCATCTCCGCCTTGGTCCTCACCATCTCCCTTGTGGTATCTGGCCTTGTCTGGTTTCTGGTGACACCAGCAGTCCTCATGGGAACATCACTTTCACAGAGTTCAGGTATTGGGGATCTGGATACTTTACTGTTTGTAAAGCTGTAAAAAGTAATAATAAGGCAACTTGCCTTAGAAGCTGCACTTATTAAAATGTTCACAAAGTCGTACCCAAAGGCCAAGTCACCACACTCACTTTCACAAATAGAGAAGCCTGCAGGCCACTGCTCACCACTGCAGCTGACCACGAACCAGACTCCTGGAGAAGCCGCTGGAGCCCCTGGCCGGATGTCCCACGTGAAACAGGCTGGGGGAGGCGCTGAGTTCCTCATGGACTTGGGGAGAAAATGATGGGTGTTGAGAAAAGCAGTGTCTCCATGGCCTTACACACATTGCCGTGTTATCCATCACGCAGCCTTGGTGAAATGAAAGCAGGTAGGCAGAGGCAGGATGTCCGTGTTTCCATCCTCGAAGACCTCGCTGTTTCAGGCACCTCTTCTCCTGAGAGGTAGAGCTAGCCAGTCTGAAGGCCATCGGCCTGATTCAATTTGTAAGTCATTGTCAATAAAAGAGGGGCTGTCCCTATTGTTTGTCCCTTCAAGGCTCCCCGTGCCAAATCTTCTCCAGATCCAAGCCATCAGAGGGTCTTGCCTAGCAACTTCCCCAGCCGTGAGTGGTCCTTGGATGGGGCAATGAAAAGACATTTCCTGTGCCGTGTGGTGTAATACGAGCTGCAGATTTCGGAGGAGCTGCAAGCTGCAAGGGAGGAAACTGGGGTGCCCGGAGACAGCACGCAGCAATTAATCATCGTAGGATGGAGCCTGTCAAGGCCCTTTCTGGGGCTGGTGCTGCTGTCAATTACAGCCAGCCCTGCACCATCTGTAATTGTTTAAAACATCACCCGTACCAGGATCCACGCTTCTAACACTTACGCTTCATTTACGCCTCCCAAAGAACACTCCAGAATACACCACTCGGCCACGAGGCTATGCAGCTGTGCTGACCTCCAAACAAACATAACATTCAGCAAAACCCTCGAGCTGTGAAATAAAATCCCAATGACATGACTTTCATTTTGAGTCGACGTTCTGGCAGCGGGACCCACTCTGGTCAAGGTGAACCGGAAGCAAGAGCAGGTTGCTGCATTTCAGGGCAGAGATTGCAAATGGAGACAAGCATTTCTGGACCCAAAGGGCTTTCCCACGCTTAAAACAAATTCCCCACTGAAAACACCACCATCAGTCACATTCACTCTGGGCAACGCCTTTCGTCTGAGACGTGGCGTCTGAAAGCTCAGCGTGTCTGTGTTCTCAACGGGGAACACAGAGGAGGGAATACGCGGATGGGAGCCCACCTGTGTGTAAAGGTGCTGCTCCTTTCCGCTAGCGAATTAGGTTTTTCTAACTTTTCTAAGAGCACGTGTAGAATAGGTTTAGTTTATTTTATTGATCTATCAATACATAGAATACATTTTATAATTAAAGAAAAAGGAGGGGCACGTCTTTACAGAGGAATTCCAAATAATGTACGTAACTGTCCCCCCTCCAGGTAGTGGATCTAACACTGCCCTCCCCAGGGCTCACCCTGGAGACTGCACTGGACTTTGTGACTCATTTCCAGACAGGGGAGTCTGGAAGGGGAAGCCCAGCACCTGTATGGAGGAGAAACCTGCACCACCCCTTGAGCCCGGCAGCCCAGGCTGGCATCACCTGTGGTATCACGTGAATGCCACAGACCTCTGATATGTGACGGACAGGTACTTAGTCCCCAGAACCTACAACCCCAAACTAATCATGAGCAACCTCAAACAACTCAGATGGAGGGACATTCTACAGAGTGTACCTGCCCAGTACTCTTCAAACTGTCAACGTCATGAAAAACAGAGTCTGAGAAACTGTCCCACATTGGGGGAGCCCATGGAGACTTCTGACTAAATGCAACAGGGCCACCTGGACTGGGTGCTGGATCAGAAAACGACAGTGGTGGAAAAGCTGGCAAAATCCAATAAAGTCCGTGTTTAGCTGACAGTGTGGTCCCAGCTGACTAAGGTGCTGACTTTAGGGGAAGCTGGCTGAAGGGTATATGGGGACTCGGAACGATCTCGGCAACTTCTCTGTAAATTCTAAAATTATTCCCTCCCAAAACGTTTACAAGATCAGATGCAAACAAGTCTTCCAAAATGCTCAGCCACTGTAGCTGAAATGCATGGTGTGTGTCCCCTTTTCCCACTTCGGGCACGGTTGTGAGGGTGGGACCACCCGGCTCCTGGAATGCAGACATCTTCTTGGATTGAAATATGTGACATTTCAGCTCACTAAAATGTTTTCAAGTTTCCGTGGTTTCTTTCCCTTCTGGAGAGTATTCTGGATTCCATGTCATTTGCTACTAATAATAACCTATGGAAATGTAAGCCCACGATGGAAAGTGCAGAAGCTACCATATAAACAAAATAGGTAGCAAAAAACTTCATTGAGTCTACTTTCCCCGTTAGAAAGTTACACAAGAGCTTAAAATATTTTCTTCTATCTCTTTATTATGTCTAAGAAGGATATAGCCAGGGTTTCCAGAATCTCTGGGCAGAAGCCCTGCTATGGCCCAAATTACCACAAAGCATGTGTGTATGAACCTGTTGGAAACGTTTGGTGTTACTTGATGTAAATGGCTTATACTTTATTCCTTTGTGTGGATGGAGCAGAGCTTGGGTCAACCATGTCAGCCCTTTGATGCTGTTTCCTTCATGGTCACAAACACGGAGGCTTCACCCGAAGCATCATTGCAGTTACACAGGGATGTGGCCGGTTGGTGGAATAGCCCCCCACCTTGTGTGTGGTCACTGATGTTCCCTAGAGCTGTCCAGAAGCTGGTGGGGTGCTGAGAGTTTCTACCCCAGCATGCTAACACAGTCAAACCCTCCTTGGAACTTACCTTTGTCCCTCTCCAAAATTAATATGGAAAAGCTAATAGCCTTGAAGTTATTGCAGGTAATCAAGAGCCAGTCTTCAACCCAGGCTATGCCCACCCCAGGGCAGAGGGCTTCCAGGGGAGCCCAGCTCAGGTGGGTAGAAAGACGTCAATTTCCAGCTTCTCAGCCTCCCCTGCGCTTCTTTCTTAAATCTGCTCTGGCTGAGACTTGCCCACTGCCAGCCTTTCCCTCTCTTTCCGAACACTCGCTCCTCACTTCTCAAAAGGAAGATGCTGTCCTACAGTTCGGAACCTAACTGTGGCACCTTGGCACCGACCCCACCCCACAAGGATCCCAGGGCTCCAGACAAGAGATGGAGGTTGAGAAGGTAAATGGTACAAGGCCTCTGCAAGCCTGGCGGCGCCCACCTCTCTGTAATCATCACTGTAAAGGAAGGTGTCAGCATGTTGTCAGGTGGTCACTTAGAACCATGTTTGATGATAGATCGTTATGTGATGTTTGGTCTATAACTCAGAGTTTTAGAGAACCGAGTGCTATTTTTAAACCCAAGTTTCTTCTATTATCATCTGTTTATGTACTTTCAGTGACCACAGCAACAAAAGGGCATGAATAAATTTGAACCATATTTGATTCTAGCAGTAATCAATATCATCAATTATGCATTTTATTTACAGATTCCTTTCCAACAACGTTGTATTTTTTATGTTTAATAACTTTTAAGTGTATAATATATTCTTATTGTTTTGCTCCAGTTTTTACAAATAAAATTTCTATTAATAACTCAATTCAAAATAAAAACTTACACAAAACTTCTGTAAGAAGATTTCAGTTATATATATTTTTTGTTGCAAAGAATGACTGAGTCATCAATACGATACTTAAGAGCAAATGGTACATAAAACTGGGGTTTAGATATAATAATATAATACTAGATAAAATTAGGATTTTAAATATAATGGAAATAGAGGTTAAAGAAAAAGAAGATGAAGTTTTCCAAATGTTAAAAAGAGATTATGTATTATTAAAGAGAAGAGGATGGACATCAATTCAATATCTCATTTCAATTTCAAGATGTTCCTGGGTTTTTAAATAAATGCTGATGGGTATCCAGTCAGTCAAAAGAGTGATGTGACAATTTAATTTTGAGATGTTGATACAAAAATCACATATTTTGTAACTACTTAAATAGGATGGAAAATGTTAAATGTCACCATAAAGATGTGTGAGGGAACCTTCAGTTGTGAGAAAGTGATTTGAGGGATGTGTGATGAGGAAAGTTGGGGACCCGCTCCTGGAGTGACCGCTAGTGTGAAGACAGGGGTCCTGAGGGGGTCCCGCTACCCTTTGTTTCCATCTCCCGGGCTCTCCGGAGAGCCTTGGCGAGCTAGGCGGGCAGCACCTCGGGAGACACTGGTCCAGCTGCGTCGTTGCCCTGGGTGGAGGGCCGGCACCTGTGCCTGGGCAAGTGGGCTGCCTTTCTCCCAGGGTGCGCTGTACAGACACCGCTGTTCGGTGCCGCTAGGACAGCAGTGGCCCTGCCAATGGTTGCTGTGGAAACACTCGCCCCCCAGTCACCACCTTTACAATGTATCTGAAATGAAGGCTTTAAACAACTCTAAACCCATTGTCCTATTGCTTTCCTTTTCAATCCCATGAGCATCATGTGTCTTCTAGAAACTGTCAGAAATGTGGTTTTGTTTCCATTTTTATACTCCGAACGCTCTTCATCAAGTTCTATCCATTTTGCTCGGCTTTTACAAAAAGACTGTTGGAAGGTGAGGTTTTCCCTATTCTCACAATTTCCCTTCTTCTCTCTTTTTATAAAGGAAAGCCTTTATTTTATTGTCCTCATTATTAATGATATTGTTACCCTCTGGCTGCTTAATAAAAGTCTAGTATTCTGACCAGAGGTGACCCTAGAGATGGAGGGGGTGGTGTCCTCACTCCGAGGTGGGTGACAGGGGCCCCTTCGGAGAACCCCTGTGTGGAGCCTCCGTGTTGGGGGGGTCCTGTGCACGTAGGGCTCTGTCTGCAGCGACCATGGGCCTCGGGATGCGTTGGCCACTGCTATTCCCACTGACGGGTGAGGCTGCGGGGTCTGAGGGCCACGCTAGCCCTCATGGCTGGCATGCTAGCACCTGGGCCTCATGGACCAGAGACCCCGACGTAGCTGCCTGGGAACATTGTTTGTGAATCTGAAAATCTGCCCTGAGTCTCCCCTGGGATGCCTCGGGCTACCCCTGTCCTGACCCGTTTCCTGAATCCCAGAGGCACTGTGGATGGTGCCACTACAAGCTCAGGGCTTGGAGGTGGTAGCCTTGGAACAGAGGGTTGGCTGTTCAAACAACTTCGCATCAGGAACCGAGGAGGCTGCCTGCCAGGGTCGCTGTGTTGGCTACTCGGGAAGGGGCTCTTGGGGGCTCCTGGTAACTGCATTCCAGGAAGACATTTGAGGGGGGAGGGGGAAGCCAGGAGGTTCCTGCAGGGGTTTGGGAAAGAATGTACATGCCACCCAGCAAAGGCTGAGTCCCGGGGCAACTGTGGGTGCCCTCCAAGGCGAGCGGCCAGCACTCCAGCCCTGGCCTCTACTTGGAGTGCAAGGACTCTGGGCTCATGGCAGTCACTCCGGGGGCCGCACAGAAGCCCACGCCTGTCTGGTGGCAACGTGACGGCCTGTGGACACGCAGGTCCTGCGCCAGCCCTGGACGGGCCCAGTGCCCGCGTCCCCATCCTTCCCCTGGACTTGAGCCCAACACCCTGCCCCATGCAAACTCTTCATGCAACCACACGGCCAGAACAAAGCAAGTTTTCTATGTCTGACACATGAACACCATCTGGTGAGAAAAGCCCTGGAATAACTGAACGTGACTTTATAATTTTGGGGCTTTCATCCGGCATTGGGGACCCGCAAGTTTCCCAGCTGCAGTTCACGAGGTTCTTCGGTGGTTGGAGCCTCTCAGACAGGTATTACGAACGCAGTCGTGGACAGATCGGGGTAATTCCCGAGAACACGTGCTGAGGGTCTGCCCGTAACTGATCATTAAGAACGACTGTTTCCCCCAGCTCTCCAAGTATTTTCTACAACAGATGAAGAGCCCTCGCTCTTAAACAAGGCCAGACACAGAATATAATTTAACTTTGCAGTTAATTTTTCAATTGAATTAATTGACAAAGAAGCTCTCTGTGTTCGTGATATGAACAGCGGGTACCTACTCATCAATAAAAAATGATTACTAATCAATAATCGCACAGTAGTCACTCTGGAATGATTTGTGAATGGAGGAAACAAAAAAATATGCAAACTGGCAACACGCAAAGGGGACATTTATAAGCAGACCCTCCTAACACGTGTACGTATCATAGACATACAGGAGCCCCTTTCGCAGAAGTCCCATCCAGAGCTCTTCATCTGTCTTCTCTCTGCTTTGGTCACAGTTGTCACTGGTGCTGGTCTCTCTGACGTGGGCGCACTCCGTCCTGCTTCCTGGGGGATGGGGGTGGAGGCGGGGTGCTAAGATTCTGAGGATGGATGCCTTTGCCCCCAGACCTCGGGAACTCCAGGGCCCCCAGAGGAGACCTTGTCTCGTTGAGCTCAGCTTCCCAGTGCCTCACCCTGATTTTTTTCCAGTCCCACAGCAGGGGTGCGGGAAGAAGTGGCTTCTTTAAACACACTTTACACCAACCCATCGTGCGCTCAAAACCGGCGCGCCGGGGTGTGTGCGTCTGATGCTTTAGACATCGTACAGGCGTATTTCTTAAAAGGAAATCACATAAGACATGTGAAAGCACTTTCTATAAGTGGAAATTGTTCAAGACAGCTAATGCTATTAATACTTTTTTTTGCTCGTAACATTATGAAAATATTGAGGGTGAAACCAACCTCGGACGGGTTAGCGTGGCTCCTGGACATGTGATTATCCCACTTCAGACCTGAGGGAGCGGCGGGTGACAGAGGCCAGCCCGCAGGGAGGTGCTCAGAGCCGCGGCCCCAGGGATGAAGCAGCCCCCAGGGTCTCTCGGAAATAGGAGTGTGGCCCCGTGGTCCGTTTCTCTGCTCCCTTACCCACCGTGGGACAGGAACAGCAGAGGGAAGTCTCAGGAGAATGAGGTGCCCTCCTGTCTCATGATTTCACCCGGCTCAGAAAACATGATGGAAGAAGCTGTACGGTGTGGAGGGCAGGACCCTATTCCTGGTTTCCCCCAGGTTGGCGGATGAGGGACGGATGGACAGACAGAGGATGTGGCAGGCCCTCGCCCAGCACTCCTGTTACTGGAGCCACGCGGCTCCCGCTAGCCCATCTCACAGGAATGAACCGCAAGGAGGAAGAGCCGGGGTTTAAAAGCCTTTTGATCTTCCTGAAAGATGGTTGCCAGATGCGGAGACGGAGAGCCATTCGAACACTAGGAATATACACTTAAAATCATCTTCATCTTGTTCAGCTTTTCCCTGCAACTCTATATTAGAGGAGAAATGTATCATAGCTGTGATTTGGGGGGGGAAAACTTTTAAAGGAAGGACGGTAACTTCGGAGATGTCAGAGGCGGGTAGGAGTGCAATTTAAGACTCGTGTCACTCAGTCAGAAGGACTCGTTTATACCAGGGAAGAATAAAACACATAAGGAACAAATTTATGGGAAATATTCACCGATTGATCTGTTTATTACTCAGATATGGAGAAAGGGGAGAAAAAGATTTTGCAAATCTTTTCCCACATTTTTCAGCTTTGCCGCTCCGGGCGCCGTACACGGACTTTTCTTCTCTCCATCTGCAGGCTGAGTCTAAATGGAGTTTCTGAGATGTACTTGCTGATGAGAAAAATACATTTAAAATGATATACTTTAAAAATTTCCACCCCCACGGGGAATTTTATGTCTAGAGATAAAGAAGAAACTATGTACAGGTGCATTTCTACACTGGAGACATAATTGAAACAGAACATGTTTATACTTGCCCTAATTGGTAACATATAAACTTACTCAAAAAGAAACTTCATGACCTTTCAATCAAATTTATTACTTTTTCAATGAAAGCTTTTAGGTCACACTTCTAAGCATGTATTGGGACATCTCTCATCAAGAATTTAGTCCAACGAAAACAAGCAGAACGTTTAAAATTCACTTTTGGGGGGCAAACTATGGGTCCAAAACAATGCAATTTGATAAGGCTGCTGTAATGACAAATCCATGATTACACTTCCCTGTCTCACTGAAAAAGTACCAGCAATTTGCCAGTTGTGTGTATTTTTCTGGCAGGATGCACAACGCTGATGTGCACATTTCCCAATACTGCCCAGTGTTCCCGTGGGATCGGTGCCCACGCTTTGCATTTATTGAAAATGCTGCACTTTAGGACATTCTAAAAACAGAGCCCAGCCGACTGGTGCAGAAGCACTTGTCCGGGCAGACACTCAGGACGGTGCTTTCCAGGGACTTCCCACCTGACCCAGCCGGGCAGCCACCTTGTTCCCATCCGACAGTGGCCTGGGACCCCCGGGTCCGAAATCAGTACTTCCCCCAGTTTGGAATCAGAGAGAAATCAGAATAATTCACTGAGTGTGCTCATTCAGAGTGTCTACATCAAAATTAGGCAAGGAGTTAATTCCACTTCTCGATCCTTCGATTGTTTAAAAGAAAATCTCAGAGCTGCGAATATGGAACGAACCCCGTTTGTAAGCCGCAGCTGTGAGTCAAGATCTCACGTTTAAATATTTGCAACACTGAGGCTCAAAAGGTTGGCGGGAACAGGTTTACACGGCTCACTGTTGAAAGTGGCGAGTTGTGTGTGGAAGTGCTCTATCACGATTGAATACAAAGCCGCCGGTACTCTGCATCGGTTGCATTCGCTGGACGTTTCTGGAGGCAGCGATGAAACCTCCTGCTGAAGTCCCAGCCCGGGGATCCCTCCTCCGGGGACACTGGCTCCCTGTGCCGTCCCCCCTCCCCAACACTGGCTGCTCGGGGACCCCCTTCCAGGCGGGGACTGTCCTCTCCATCACCATCTCCAGCTGAGCAACTGCTCTTCCACTCAGCGAGCCTATTGGGCTGAAGGTGCCCGCCTCCCCCTTCCTGAAGCGGGAGCCAGCATCAGTCCCCCCCCACCCCGACCCTGGGGCCATGGAAAAGAAGACTGTGCACTGCCCTCCTTCCCCAGCACCCGTCACATCTCCCCTCATATGCTCACAAGAGCCTCGCTTTGCCCACCTCGGCCACCCAGCGGGACGGGGGACACCTCTCCATGTTGAGGGCAGATGCCAGGTGAGCTGAGACAATGTTTGCAAGAATTCCACTGTCTGCCTCCAAGGTCATCTTGGGGGTGGAGAGGAGGGTGGTACAGGGAACCAGTGTCCCCAGAGGAGGGACCTCAATTCCGGGACTTCACAAGGATTTGGGGTGGGAAACTTACACATTAACTCACTGAATGTCCGTGACCACTTATTCAAGCATTTAAAAATATGTCTTTATATTAACTATCTGTGTGCAGAGGCATCGTGCCAGGTAAAGAAGACACCGTGATGAACAAGACATAATTTCTGCACTTGGGAACCCAGAGATAAGTGCAGAGAGAAACAGCAAATGGGAAAACGACAGTAGACAGAGATGTGCCCTGAATTAAGAGTGTGACAGCCAGGAAGGTACAGCGGTGTCTGTACCTGTGGAAGAGGCAGGACACAGAAAAATAAACCCGGATGAGGGTCACCCAGGAGGAAAACAAAGGCAGCAGGTACATTCCGTTCCTGTTGTTATACGGAGGGAGGCCATTAAAATACTCCTGAGAAATAAGCAAATGGAATCCATGTGATAGAACCGAAGAAAATGTTTTCAAGTATTTTAACAGAATCCACACTTAAGGCTACTAAAATGTGTCACTGATGCATGAAAAACAGAAATGCTATTTCTTTACATCCTCCTTCACCTCACTCTGAATTCACTTAAGTGCAATGGCAAAGCAACACATGTAAATATCTATTTAATATCCCTCTAAAGAAGAAATGTGCATGTGCGTGGGTGTGCGCACACGTGTGTGTGTGTATCCACCGGGATGTACAGCTGGTGAGAGATTGTCTAACCTGGTGACCCATCCCGTCCTCAGGATTCCTATGGAAACTGTGCGTGCCTGGTAATTATTATTCTAACCGTATTAGCATAATGATAGCCTACTTCCCTGGCACTGCATTTTTATCCACAATCTCCCAGAGGTCTTTAAGCTTGTTAATAATCATTACAGATAGCCAATGAAGTGAATCAAGGCTAAAATGAACTCACCTGAACTAAAGAGATTAACCCCGCTCAGGCCTGAAGTGCCCCATAAGTATTCATCACCAGTTTCTCCCTATCAGCAAATAAATAATAAAGAGAGTTATGGGGAAATTACCCCGTGTGGGAACACATATTTTTGCTTCAGTGAGTGACTTCTTCCAAGTGGTTCCATCTTTAATTAATACTACCGGACACATCTGAGCTATTTTCAGATGCAATATTCCTACAGATGTGGTTGGGAGTTTCCTGAGGCCTTAGTATTTTAGAAGATGCTAAGATATATCTGTCAGCTATTATGATGCTACATGAAACAGATACTCAAGCAATAGGTCATCAAAAGAAAACTAAACTAACCTTAGGAAGTAGCATAATTCATTTTCTTCCTGTCTTTTTTTTTTTCTTTTATAATCCTAAATCAGATTTTGCTCAGGCACAAAAAATGCTGTTTCTGATTCTTTGCCCCAATCTGCCGTGTGACTTGGGCTGGCTCTTGGTCACTCTGAGCTTGTTATCCTGTAGAAGTGATGAACCATTGCTGTCCCTAGAAGTCACATGATGGACAGGGCAGTGTCTGTTTTCTTCCTTTTTTTTTTTCTTTTATAATCCTAAATCAGATTTTGCTCAGGCACAAAAAATGCTGTTTCTGATTCTTTGCCCCAATCTGCCGTGTGACTTGGGCTGGCTCTTGGTCACTCTGAGCTTGTTATCCTGTAGAAGTGATGAACCATTGCTGTCCCTAGAAGTCACATGATGGACAGGGCAGTGTCTGTGCCCGGGGCCAAGAGCAGAGACCACTAGTGGTCCTGAAATTCATCCTAAGAACTTCCAAAGTCCTGTCACCTTCCCAGCTGGTCATCCTTCCTGGTAAGCTCAGCCACTCAAGAATAAAATTCTTTCCATATCTGCTCAAGTCCTGATATTTATTCTTTAATTATGAAGAGCTCATCAGAGTATAAATACCCTTTTCAAAATTTCAAGAAATTACATGATATTATGTTTATTAGAAAAGCACTACGGATCTGTGGTAGGAAATTTCGATAACACAAATGAGAAGGAAAAAAAAGAGTGAGAGGGGGAGGAAGAAAGAAAAGAAAAGGAAAAGAAAATAAAACGAAAAGAAACCTGAGCCCAGGCCTCTGGCCCCAGGGAACACCCTTGTCCACGTTTTGGTGGCTACACCCCAGACCCTCTCTACATCATCCACTGAGTCATCCTTGTGGAAAGGGCTGAGGAACCACACACTGCATGGCGACCTGCTCTCCTCCCAGGAAGGCTCTTTAGGGGGAGGGGAGGGTCCGCTTAGGGTCTCTGTCATTCAAGCCGCCGCATGGGCCACAGTGGGCTCCAGCCAGATCCAGCATCTCCCCCTCCCCCGGAGGTTCCAGGTCCCTCTCCCCCTTCCTGTGATGTCCTCCCCTGCCCCTCCTGGGCTGTAGTCTCGAGGAGCAGCCTGCTGCCCAGCCATACCACCATCACCATCACTCTGTGCATGTGCGCGTGCACACACACACACAGACACACACACACACACACACAGAGACGCACACACACACAGACACACACGCACACACACACAGAGACGCACACACACACAGACACACACACACAGAGACGCACACACACACACAGAGACGCGCACACACACACAGAGACGCACACACACACACACACACACACACACACAGAGACGCACACACACACACACAGACGCACAGAGACGCGCACACACAGAGACGCACACACACACACACACA
>NC_041221.1:17819079-17834360 GCF_002837175.3 Physeter macrocephalus | reverse complement strand
ACGCACACACACACACAGACGCACACACACACACAGAGAGACGCACACACACACACAGACGCACACACACAGAGACACACACACACAGACGCACACAGAGACGCACACACACACACAGAGACGCACACACACACACACAGAGACGCACACACACAGAGACGCACACACACACAGAGACGCACACACACACAGAGACACACACACACAGACGCACACAGAGACGCACACACACACACATACAGACGCACACACACACACACAGAGACGCACACACACACACGCACACACACAGAGATGCACACACACACACAGAGACGCACACACACAGAGACACACACACACAGACGCACACAGAGACGCACACACACACACAGAGACGCACACACACACACACAGAGACGCACACACACAGAGACGCACACACACACACACACAGACGCACACACACACACATACAGACGCACACACACACACGCACACACACAGAGATGCACACACACACACAGAGACGCACACACACAGAGACGCACACGCACACACACACACAGAGACGCACACACACAGAGACGCACACACACACACACACAGACGCACACACACACACATACAGACGCACACACACACACGCACACACACAGAGATGCACACACACACACAGAGACGCACACACACAGAGACGCACACACACACACAGAGACGCACACACACACAGAGACACACACACACAGACGCACACAGAGACGCACACACACACACACAGAGACGCACACACACAGAGACGCACACACACACACACAGAGACGCACACACACAGAGACGCACACACACACACACACAGAGACGCACACACAGAGACGCACACACACACACAGACGCACACACACAGAGACGCACACACACACACAGACGCACACACACACACACACACACAGACGCACACACTTTCCTTAAGTGACCTGTTGTCCTCTTCACCATTCCATATCTTTGGAGCCCTAGCCCACTTATTGCCGATCAACCAAAACAGCCTTTAACTAACCCTTTATCCTGAGCATTTTCATGACTGTTTTGTCATGAAAATGTTATGGTTTATCCTACCCTGCTTACCTGATGAATTAGAATCTTTTTGAACATGGGAATTCATGTTGAGTATACCTCCCCAATTAATATTATTATTTAAGCTCAAATGTCGCTGACTGGATGACTCGTAGGGGGCAAGTGTAGAGCTGACCATCAAGTGCCCTTTGAAGTTTCCTTAAATTGTGTAACCCTTTAATAAAACATCACATCTCGTATTAAATTCACATCTCCTTTGCATTGCTTGTGGATTAATAGCTTGCAAACGTCGTCTGGTACAGGTAGGATTGTATTTTCAAATCCACCTTTCAAATCTTCCATATTCTTCTTCACTGTATTATTTCAGACCACTTTTTTTTACAGTTAACAGGATAGCTTTGATTTCTTATCCAAGTTTCTAACAGGGCAGAATCTATCTAGGTTTGAGACCAGCTGCTAAGAAAAACTGCATTGCCCAATGCCTCTCAGCCTTGCTCAGTTTGCAGATAAAGACTGAGTAGCAGGATGTCTAGGTAGAACCACTGGCATTAGGTAGAGCCTAGGTGGGCAGGTATAGGTAAGGAGTTGGGTGGGACTCTACTGTCGGCATCTGAAAGCTCTTCAGCGTGAACTGTTCAGGTGCTCCTCCTGGACAGGGTTGTCTAAGAAGCAGTGAGCACCTTGATGGACTTTTAGGTCGTTCAAAGGTTTAGCCTAACTATGTGGAAAAGCCAGGGGGATAAAATAGCAAAAATTGTCAAACGTAGAGTATGCTTTCTTTGGTTGGGCAAGGGTAGATTAATGCGGTTGTAGATACCCACAGCTGTGTACACGTGTCTGTGCAAAGCAAACACACTCACACACCCCAGGACCACTCTGATGCCCAGAACCTTGATTGCAAATGCTACCTGATTCCTGTGCTCCAGCAGCAGCTTTATTTAAATGCTGTATCTCAGCTCAGGCTGCCATACAAAATATCGTAGACTCAGTGTCTTAAACAACAAGCATTTATTTCTCACTGTTCTACAGGCTGGGAAGTCCAAGATCAAGATGTCAACAGATTTGGTTCCTGATGAAGAGGACCTTCTTCCTGGTTTGCTGACAGCCACCTTCTTGCTGTGACCTCAGGTGGTAGAGAGACAGACCTCTTCCTATAAGGACGCAAATCCCACCATGGGGGCCCAACCCTCATAACCTCACCTAAACCTAATTACTTGCCAAAGTTCTCCCCTCCAAATACCACCACATTGGGGGTTAGGGCTCCAACTTGTGAATGGTGGAACAAACATTCAGCCCATAAGCCCTGACATTTCATTAAAATCAACAGAAAACTGAGTTGAGGATGACAGAAAACATTTAGATTTGTACAATTAATAACAACTTAATGTGTGTTCAACAATGCACAGAAATACACAAGAACAACCCAGTGCCAACATTAAATTAGACAAAGACTGCTCCTCCCTGAGGCAGGATCTCTGCTGTGAAGACGCACAGTCTTAGGACCGAGATCCACAGCTGCCCTGGACACGGCAGGCGGTGAGGCTGGCCCAGGGCTTATGCAGCCTTCTCTCCTGGGACCAGCTGTCCCCTCCCCATCCCGCGCGCTGGGTCTGCAGTGATGCCACATGCTGACTCTTGCTAACCCCGCCGTGGCCCGCGGTGGGGCTGTCACTGAGTGTACAGCTCAGAGTCTCATCTCATCAGCATCAGCCTCTCTGCAATGTTCCAGGGGTCAATCTCAGGGCAGACATCGTCTCTCCTTTTCCAAAATAAATGCTGGAAGTGCCAGGTTCACCCTAGCACATTTACACTAGCCCCTTCGACAGGGGCTTCTCACACCATGAGCAGGCTCTTCCTGGGGACAGTACCCTGGTGAGAGTCTGCAGATCCTGAGACGTGTCGGACCTTTACCGAAGGAAGAAACACCGCCTCTGTTAAACTTAAAGTGGCTAACGGACTCCCCATTCTCAAGAAGAAGCCCACCTTTTAAGGTCTTTTAAGGTGTGTGGTGCGACCCATCTTCTCCACGGCATCCCTCCCATCCCGACACCCCTCAGAACAGTCTTGGGCTCTCTAGCTCCCAATAAACTCTGAGTACCAGTGACTCCCAAATCTACAGCTCCCGAAGCACCTCCCAACTGCATCTTGTCCCCTGAGCGCCGGCCACATGCACGCTCAATCAAGAAGGCTGGGGACATTCACCTGCTCTTCCTCACCTCTCAAAACCCAAGCCACACGGCACCCCGTCATGGCCACTGTCCTCCAGGGAACATACCTTCCCAGCACCTGTTTTCCAGTTCATCACAAGAACCCTGCAGCATCTTTTACCTGGACTTTTTCCTGGACATAAATAATAATGTTACTCAGGTTTGTCTTCGGTGAGTCACGCTCTAAATTAACACGTGACCTTCTCGTGGCCCATCTACCTCCTTGTCCTCTGGCTGTGGCCTCAGATTACACCTCCTAGACTCTTCCCAGCATAGCAAGGTACCTTCACCCACACCCCGCAGCACCTTGGGTACTCCTACAAGGACACGTGCTCGTATTCTTATCTGCCCTGGCCCTGAGTGCCCACCTCTGCTCAACGCGAGTCTGTGAAACATGTGAGATTTACTGAAACATAAAAGAAAACTTCTGGCTGAATTTTGGTCACACCCCCTTTATCCTAACAGCCTTATTTCTCGGCAGCACTGGAAGGGTGGTCCCCCCCAGGCCGGGAGAAGTGAGTCAGCCCTGAGCTCCAGCACCCTGGGAATGGGCAAGTCTCCCCTTGGAATTTGTCTGCTCCAGCTTCTGGGAGGTCCAAACTGGGCTCCAACCAACCGTGGTCAGAGTCACCTGCTGGGTGTCCAAGTAAAGGAACCTTTTGAGGATAAGCGACAGATGTGTACCCCCAAACTCAAGAGCAAGAAACAAAAACAGGCACCACTGACACCACTAAATTAGAAAGCAGAAGCAATAACTGTGTTTGTTAGCTTTCGCCAAATTATTGATTTACACACAACGTGCTTTTATCCTTTTAAATTAACAAGTTAAAACACAGGAGTTATACTTCTCCACACTTGTATATGAGGGGTGCTCTCAGTCACCCCAAGAGCCTACGCAGCTCTCAGACAAATGCAATCTTTCTCAGAGAAACCCTTCTGGTAACTCTTAACTGCGTTTTTAGCTTTTACCTTGAAATCCCACTGTTCCAACTGCCTCACTCTAAGACAGGCCTCCTGGTGTCTGCATAGACCTTGAGCTAGAACCTCCAAAGTGGCTGCCCCATGTCCTATCTTTAAATTTTGTTGTTTCCACTGAAAAGCAAGGGCTCACACGTATGTGTGCAATAAATTCAGAAACAATCCACAGCGCGGATGAAAAGATGGATAACACAACAGTCAGACAACGGCAACCCACACGCTACCCCAGTACCCTCGCCATATTTTACTCTGCATTTCAAAATACATCCTTCAGACTGATTTCCCTACATCAGGAAATGGTATCAAAACAGTTCAAACAAGCTTCTCAGTGGCCACTGCACAAACAGCTTCTGCTTAGTTATAACACTGTCTGAACACTCCTGAAGTTTTCCTTATTTCCCAAAGTTTTTGTCTTATTTTATGATCCTATGTTAGCAAAACAGCAAGCTCCCAAAACATGTTTGCAGGGCACACAAGGGTCTCCAAGGCCATGGACAGCCACATACTTTTACATCAAAACCAACCTGTCAAGGAAAAGCCATTAAACCAGGGACACATCCTGTCCTACTGGCAGCAGACCCAGGGTGGCTATGAATAAAGGCGCCGGTCAGCCAAGGATGGCGCCCTCACTTTCCTCCAGAGGAATGGGAGACAGGACCTCTGCCTGGACCGTGAAATGTTGAGACAGCATGTGCTGTGACCGCTGCAGTGGAGAGTGAGCAAGGGATGTGTACGAGGTGTGTGCACGATGCGTGTGGACTTGCAGGTGGGGAGAGCACGGCCGCCCCGCTGGCCGTGCAGGTGGGAGACGGCGCTAGTCAGCCGTGTACCATCCAGGGAAACAGGCCCACTAGGATACAGATACATAGATAGGTAGGTAGGCGTAGACATGAAGCCACCTGGTCTGTGTAACCATGAAGGAAACAGCGTCAAAGGGCTTACATGGCTGACCCAAGCCCTGCTCCATCCACACGAAGGAACAAAGTGCAAGCCACTTACGTCAGATAACGCCAAATGTTTCCAACAGGTTCATACACTCACGTTCTTTGTGGTTATTTGGGCCACAGCAGGGCTTCTGCCTGGAGATTCTGGAGTCCCTGGTTATATACTTCTTAGACATAAAAAAGAGATCAAAGAAAATATTTTAAGCTCTTATGTAGATGTCCAAATGGGAAAAAGTCACTGAAGCAATAATATGTGCTCCCACATGGGGTAATTTCACTGCAACTCTCTTTATTATTTATTTGCTGGTTGGAAGAAACTGGTGATGAATACTTATGGGGCCCTGCAGGCCTGAGAGGGGTTAATATCTTTAGTTCAGGTGAGTTCATTTTAGATAGGTAAGTAGATAGATAGATCATCTACTTATCTATTATCTACCTGTCTATCTATTAACTACCTATTTATCTATCTGTCTATCTATCTATTTATCTCTCTATTATCTATCCTTAGATAGATCATCTACTTAACTATTATCTACCTGTCATCTATCTATCTTATTATCTATCTCTCTATTATCTATCATTAGATAGATCATCTACTTAACTATTATCTACCTGTCATCTATCTATCTTATTATCTATCTCTCTATTATCTATCATTAGATAGATCATCTACTTAACTATTATCTACCTTATTAACTACCTATTTATCTATCTGTCTATCTATCTATTTATCTCTCTATTATCTATCCTTAGATAGATCATCTACTTAACTATTATCTACCTGTCATCTATCTATCTTATTATCTATCTCTCTATTATCTATCATTAGATAGATCATCTACTTAACTATTATCTACCTATCTGTCTATCTCATTATCAATCTCTCTGTTATCTATCTATCTATCCAGTTAACTACACATATCTATATCCACACATGCACATACACAGAAATATTTTTTAGAGATTTATTTCAAGGAATCGGCTTCTGCAGTCCTTGGGTTCCAAGTCTGAAATCCGTGGGGCGAGCCAGCAGGAAGGGCAGGCTGGAAACTCTCGGGCAGGAGCCAATGCTTTGGTCTCGAGGTGGACTCTCTTCTTCTCTGTGGAACCTCAGTTTTGGTCTTAGGGCCTTCCACTGATCGGACGAGGCCCATCACCTCAGGGTGGGGCGCCTCCCTCACTCGAGTCCACTGACTGCAGGAGCTGACACAGCTACCAGCAGCTTGGCACCCACACTAGGAGTGGTGTCTGTCTGGATAAGCCTGACCCAGGTGACACACACGCTGACCATCGCAGGGGTCACTGAGCTGAAGGACCCCTGGTGCATCTTTCCCTTTCTGTGAAGGTCCCACCCGTGATTTGTGGGACAGGCACCGCCCTCCCACCTGCTCCCCACACGGGGCAGGTGGAGCTAGGGGAGGACACACCCTGAGGGCACAGGAGGGGCTCCACGCGGGGTCTACTCTGGCTCACCTGCCCTTCCAAACTCTGGGCGGGATGCCACTCCTTCCATGATGGAGCTTCACTCTTCAGCTGCAGGTGGAGCTGGCTGCACATCACCTGGGCGCACAGGACAGACAGTATGAGGGCAGGGAGGGGATCGGAAGAAGGTGAGGAGGAGGCCGATCGTGAGGACCCTACTCTCCTCTACCTGAAAATAGGACAACAAGAAGATGCGGGGAGAGAGCTGAGAAATACACAGCGTAACCCCCAACGTCCCCACACACAGAACCACCCCCAAGGGCAACAGCATGGCAGACGAACAGACGTGCAGTCCAGCAACAGACCACCAGGAAGGGTCTGTGCTGTGGAGGGTGAGAGGCACTCCTACTGCTAGCCTCACACATGGCAGTGCAGGGACTGGGCCACATGGCTGGGTGGCTGGCGGGGACACAGGGGGCGTGGGGGGGTAATGGTTGCAGGGGCGTCCGTGGGTTGTAAGAACCCATCCGCCTTTTGGATGGTGCCCTTTTCTGTACACAAACATTCAGAGGAGAGAGGACAGTGCTCACCCCAACCCGCACTGGAGTGCCTCAGAATTCGAGTCACCAAGGAACTAAGTGTCCCCACTTGGTCACCACATCCTCTTCACACGATGGTCACCAGGGGGGAGAGCATCACCTCATTGCCAGGACGAGGAGGCAGGGGTCCACAGAAGGGTAACTCAGCCAGGCTCACGTGGTCGGGTGGTAAGTGCTGGAATCTGGTAAACTGAGGTCCTGGGTCTCACTCTTGGGGCAGCCCCCCATCCCCCGTGCACAGGGTCCTGCCCGACCCCAGGCACGAAGCCCCCCCCTGCACAGGGTCCTGATCCCACGCACAGAGCCTCCCGTGCACAGGGACCTGACCCCACGCACGGGGTCCCCTCCCCCACCCGGCAAGGGAATAGCATGGAGGCTCAGCCAGGGTTTTGCACCCCTACCAGGATCTGCAAGGAATCTGAGAGCTGAAATGATATCGTAAGCACTTTTCATAGTCATTTTGAAATAAGATTTGATTTTAAAAAAATCAAATGATCCAGAACTTTTATACACATGATCCCGAGACTGAGACCTGAAACCGACATTCCAGGCGCAGAAAGCATCCCGGCTCTGGAATGCGGCTGAGCAGGTTTATCCCTAATCAGGGCTGTGGCTCTCACAGGCTGCTAGTCAGGCTCTCACTCTGCAAACTGCGCTACGAGAGCGGCTGCCTACACAACAGAGTCTGCGTATGTGCAATGCCACAGGCAAAGAGAGGGAGAGGCAGCAGGCTCAGAGGACCCGCAGCCTTAACGGAGGTCACTTTGTCTATTGTCAGGTGGTGTCTAAAGTGCTGCCTGGTTCACGGCCTCGGGGCCCATCCATCACATCCCCGTTGAGCTGGTCGCTCTCCACGGACTTGGACTCTGGGCCCAGCTTCCTCTCTTGCGCTGGGAGCCTGGCCAGGTCACAGCCTCTCAGAGTTTCGTCCTGTGTGTTCAAAAGGGACAGAAGTTCCCCTTTGCTGGGTCCCTGAAAGCACTTATACACCGTAAAGTGAGGTGCTGTGCGCTCAGCATTCATTCCTTATCCTGAACACACACAGTCATGTTTCTCAAAAGCGACGTTGATCCCTTTAGCAAATGCACAATGGTCTGTGATCAAGAGTCCACACAGACACAGAGATAAATCCCTTTCTTGCGGCCGATGGGCCATGTACCTGATGGTGAGCACTGCCGTCATCGAGGGTGGGGGGCTGGGCCACCCTGTAGCCCTTGGTCTCCCCACCCACCTGTGCTCCAGCTCCCCAGGTCCCAGCCAGATGGAGAGGCTCGGGTGTCTGTCGGAGGGTGGGCGTTGAAAAGTGAATTTTCATCCAACTCTGAAGTTTCCCTGCATCTTGAAATGGGGGGGTCCATAGATTCTTTCTCCAAATGTGCAGTGCTAATCATCCCAGATAGCCCACCAGTTCAACCACAGAGGTGTTTTGTTTTTTTGCCCACTTTTAAACTGGCTTCTTTGTCTTTTATTGTTTTTATTTTGATTTGTAGGAGTGCGTTTTTTAATCAATTTTTTATTGAAGTATAGTTGAGTTACAAGGTTGTGTTAATTTCTGCTGTACAGCAAAGCGATTCAGTTATACATATATATACTTTTTGAATATTCTCTTCCATTATGGTCTGTCATAGGATATTGAATATAGTTCTCTGTGCTATACAGTTCTTTATCCATTCGATATATAAAAGTTTACATCCGCTAACCTCAACCTCCCACTCCATCCCCTCCCCACGCCCTCCCCCTTGGCAACCACCAGTCTGTTCTAAACCACAGAGGTATTTAACATCATGCAAGAAACTTCATGCCGGTGGACAAACGGGACCCACACACAGCTCTGCAATCGGGCTGATTTCAATCCAGCCCCTCAGAAGCTGGAAGAGGCTCCAAGCCAGCAGCTGAGGCCTGGGCATGTCGTGACAAGCTTGGAGCCTTTGTCCTTCACAAGTACCAGTCCCAGTGACAACAATAATACACACTCGACAATCTCCTGACATGATACGAAACTGCAGCCTCATCCGAGTGAAAACTGGGCTGTGATGTCTTTTGTTAGAATTTACTATGCAAAATCAATTGGAAAATGGCAGTGAAAGAATTTTATTTCAACACACAATGTACGGATTGAGCCAAACTGTTGAAAGCGGGGGATGAGAACAGCGGTACCTGGCAGGCGGACAGGGCGGCGACGTGCGCGAGGATGCGCCAGCCCATCCTTCTGTGTCCCGTCTCAGTACCCAGTGATTTCCCCCTTTTCTTCAGCACTGCTTAGAAGAAACATCCATTGATCAAGGTGCATATTTAATTTTCCCCAACTCTGAAAAGCTAAAAACAAATGCTTGCCCATCATCGTTTGTGCCGGACAGAGAAAGTGGAGGCCAGGAAACACAAATATGCAACGCACGGTGGCTTCAGCCAGAGCGCCATTGTTTACACATAAATTATAGCAAAACACTGCTGGCAGCACCACCCATGCTAACGGTGTCGGATTGCCACTGTGTGCCCAATTAAAAGGGTGTAAAATGTCACAGTCACACCACACAGCACAATTATGCTCCTCCAAACTGACAGGGGACAATGAACAGCAAAGGAATTTGGAAGCCAAGGCAACTCAAATGCAAAACTTGAGGCCTCAACTTTCTGGAAAGAAAATAAGCCAAATCCACCTTAAGAGAATTACTTGGGCAAATTTCCAAAACACTAGCTTCAATCTCTCTATGACTGCTCAGACATATAAGGAACACTTAGGTTTCAACCAAAAATAGGGATGTACTTCCAGGGTGATGGCACTCAAAGCACTTAGATCAATGTAACAAAAAAATGAATTTCAGATTTTCTCTAAATTTTAAAGATCTAGTGAACGTCTGAGGTTTTCCAATTTTCCTTAAGAAAACATGAGATGTTCTACTGTCTCCACCTTCATCTCAAAACCATCAGAGATGGTAGCCTTGAAACCTCAGCTGATCTGTTCCCTGCATCAGGGATGCACACCCACCCCGCCCCCTGTCACAGGATCCACAGAAACTTCCTGATCCCAAAGGCTAGAGGTAGCAGCATTTAAAATTTAGTGGAAGTACAAAGATCTCCCATTATCCGCCACTCCCTCCATACACACAGCCTCCCCCATGATCAATATCCCCCATCAAGAGGAACTTTGTTAAAATCCATGAACTCACAGCAATGCATCATTATCACCCAGAGTCCATAGATCACGGTGGGGTTCACTCTTGGTGTTGCACGTTCTATGGCTTTGGACAGGCGTATAATGGAATGCATTCACCATTATAGTGTCACACAGAGCAGTTTCTCTGTCCTAAAAATCCTCTGTGATCCACCATTCATTCCTCCCTCCCTCCCACCAGACTCCTGGAGATCACTGATCTTTCTACTGTCTCCACAGCTTTGTCTTTTCCAGAATGTCACAGAGTTGGTGAATTAGTCAGGTGTCTCCAGAGAAGCAGAACCAGGAGGATATGCATATATATTTATGGAGCAAGAGATTTAGTGTAAAGAATGGGGTCCTGTGATCACAGAGGCTGAAAGTCCCCAGATCTGCCATCAGCTGGCTGGAGACCCAGGAGCTCCAGCGGTGTAGCCCGCGTCCAAATGACAGAAGGGCCCAGACGCGGGTAAAGCAGATGTTTCAGGCTGAGTCTGAAGATGGGAAAAGACTAATGTCTCCCCTTAAGGCAGTCAGGCAAGAGGAGTGTCCTCTCAGCTTTTTGTCCTATTCAGGCCTTCAACTGATTGGCTGAGACCCACCCACACTGGGGAGGGCAATCTGCTCTACTCGCTCCACGGTTCAAATGCTAACTCCATCCAGAAACACCCTCACTGACACACCCAGAATCGTGTTTGGCCAAAAGTCTGGGCACCTCATGGCTCTCTCAAGTTGACACATACAGGGCATCATACAGGATGCAGACTTTGCAGACTGGCTTCCTTCACTGAGTAATGTGTGTTTACATTTCCTCCATGTCATTTCATGGCTTGAAAGATCATTTGTTTTTAGTGCTGAATAATATTCCATTGCATTGATGGACCACAGTTTATCCATTCACTGGAGGGCATCTTGGTTGCTTTCAAGCCTTGGCAATGATGAGTATAGCTGTTATAAACATCTGTGTGCAGATTTTTGTGTGAACACAAGTTTTCAACTTATTTGGGTAAATCCCAAGGAGTATGGTGGCCGGGTCGGATGGTAAGAGTGTGTTTAGTTTTGTAAGAAACCATCAAACCATCTTCCTAAGTGGCTGCCCCATTCTGCATTCCCACCAGCAGGCAGTGGTGTCGTAGAAAATACTTTCTCACGGATCTGGCAGCATCCTCCCTGGAATCTTGCTGTCTGGATTCACTTCCACATCTCCTCTTCTCCTCTGTCCACTCTGTAAAGGAGACACCTGCAGAGCCCTCCTCCCTCAAATCCTACCCAAGCCAGCCCTGGGCATCCTCTCCCGGCTGTCCGTCGTAGGAACCCTGGCACCACCGTCAGTGGGCAGCAGTCCTCAGTCAGAGGAGCTGCCACACATCCCAGGCTTCTGGGCTCTCAGAGTTTCGGTGCCTGGAGACCCCATCCCACCTTACACGGAGAACCCCCCATTTCTCCCAACCCCCCGACCACAGGCAATGATCCTCGGTCCCCCTTGTCTGCCCCGAGGACCAACTCCCCCTAGAGAAATAGCTTCCCGCACCCTCAGTCCTAAGGGTGGGAAAGAGCCGACCTCTGCCAGTGGGGTCCGCGGATGGTGAGGAAGTCTTCTCCCCGCCCGTGTTGTCCCACATCCACGAGCTCTGGGAACAAGGCAGCAGCGAGGATCCCATCATGACCCCCACGAGGAGCTGTCGGGAGCAGGGAACCCAAAGGAAGGGGGCCAAGTGAGCCGTCCACTCTGGTGACTCTGAAACAAGCCTCCCCAGCAGAAGTCAGATCCCACCCCCCACAGGAAAGCCTGCGGGCTGGAGGAGGCAGGATCCAGGCTTAACCCCAAGGATGATTGCACGCTTTTGTTTAAAGTTGTGATTTATGATTATAAATTGATGACATTTACAGCAGAAATGTATATAATGTTTTGAAGTTCTCCATTTGATTTCTCATGCACTTTATCATTTCCTTATCTCGGTAAGGCAGCTATTATTTGTCACAAGAAGCAGAAAATAGGAGGCGATGAATTCTGTAAACTCACACCAGAAATTAAACCCCGGGATGTGGACCTGAATCCGAGGTGTTGAGAAGAGTCTGCCTCTGGAATCATACTTTGTTCCCTGATCATATGGCATAAATGTCACCTTCCCAGAAAGACACCCCTGTCCCCAGGTGCAGTCAATTCCCTTCGTCGTCACAGTCCTTCGCGTCTCCACACAGCCGTTTGCTGCTTGTCTTTTCAAGGTCTGTCCGTCTCTCTCTAACCAGCACTACTATTAACAGTCTCTGCAGCAATCTGACCAGGCAGGTACTACTATTGTCCTGTTCTGCAGGTGAGGAGACCGAGGCAGCGAGAGGCCAAGAGAATGTGTCCAGGTGAGGCAGAGGGCTGGGAGCTGAATGCTGGCCACTGGGCTTGGGTCTGCCCAGAACCACAGCCATGAGCCCACTGTCTCCTCTGGGATTCAGGCTCTCCCCTACAAGGCATGCTCCACCAGGACGGGCCTGAGGTGTCCTCTGCTCTCCCAGACTTGCACTAGGACCACAAGGCAGGTGGGACACAGAGGGGCCATGAGTTCCCAGTGGGGCGAAGGGAAGGCAGCTCCACTCCTCAGTAGTGGGCAGAACCCGCCAGGCGGTGATGGGGTCGCCCATGGACGCTGCTTGGAGATAACTTGAAAAGGCGCTGCATCACCGGAAACGTTCTGCTTGCTGCAGCTGCTGCCATGCCGCACACGGAGAAACGGTCTATGGAGCTGCATCTTCACTCTTCTGGAGGAGGGATACGTTAGTGCGTCTGCTGGAGGAACACACAGCCCTCCTCCTTTCCCCAAAACTGCATATGCTCAGTTGTCATGGAAATGAAACGCTTGTGGGTTCCTCCAGGGCACCCGCGCGGCGGCGCCCAGCCTGGCCTGGGTGCACGTCCCCTCCAGCATGCGTAAGGTTGTGCTACACAGGGAACAGGTGTGGGTGACATTTGGGAGAGTCTCTTTTCCAGTCCCCCGCCTCCTACCAGCCCTGGCAGACACGGCCTCGTGTCCGATGTCAATTCTTCACTGACTGTCACTTCAGGGACATTTTCCAGGGCCAGTGCTTCTCTCTACTTAGAGCTGCCACAGGAGCCCAGCATTGAGCTTCAGGGAAGAACGTGAAGGCCCCCCGGGAGGGGCCAGGCAGGCAGCAAGGCCCGTCACTCAGCAGCTTCCCTCACTCGCAGTGAAACATCCTTGAATGAGGTGTAGGCGTGTGGGAGCTGGGTGGGCGCCCAGGGCCATCCACCGGCCGAACCCGCGCAGTGGCCGCCTCTTCCCAGCACACACACCGTTCCAGCAGTTCTCCTTCTCCACTCTGGGTGCAGCGAACAGGCTGGGGGTCACCGAGACCCGGGAGATGGCCACAGACATCAGTCTGCCGACCTTTAAGAGAGGCTTCCTGGCCATGTGGCCAGGACTGTCAGGGATGGATCTGGCTGGATTTGGGGGCCGTGCTCAATTACTGTCAGAACTTTTCACTTGACAGGTCCCTGGTTTTGGAGTGACAACTCTAAGCTTTGCATGGATCAGGGGCTGTTGGACTCGAGCCCCTTTGGGGTTAAAGAAATGCTTTTCAAAGTGGTCCCTGTTCATGGACCCCATGTCACAGCCAATTCTTTGAAGTTTTGTCCTCTATAATCCTGGTCACCTCCCCAGAGTGCCCTGCCCTGGCTAGAATATGACCCCATAGGAGGAACTGAGTGATTCCGGGGTGAGAGACATAGATGGACTCTGCCCATCTTCATGGGGCACTTCACGGGTCACATCTCTCTCTCCCACTCCCCAGAAGAAATCTGCCCCTTGTTTTAGAGTTTCCCTCAAGAAGGCGTCAATGTATTTCCTGCACAGTCAACTAAGAGACTGAAGCACGCAAGTCTGGCACTTCACCATGAAAACTATATTTTATAGTTAAGAAAACGGTTCTTCTTAAGCAGTAAGCGAAGGGGTCCCTTCACAACTTAGAGCCCTTAAAGCGCATCTGGGCCAGCACTTCTCAAAGTCTGTTCCCAGAACTCTGGTCCCACGAACAACAGGTGCTCCATGAACAAAGTTCACCAATCAAATAACCTGGGGAACGTGGCATTCCGCTCCCCTGTCTTAGAAACGTGTGATGTCCGTCAGTGCTGTGGATTCTCGGAGAGTTCCGGGTGAAGGGGGACTTTGTAAGCTAGTTTGACCCCAGGTTTCTATTTCTCATGGAAGATACAACAACCCAGAATGATTCAAGGAAGACACAAATGACACTGCAGGCAGAACTGTGCCCGAGCTAGTGAGCTTTGGTGGCGTTTCTTGTCTGTAGGTAGGATCACAGGGCAGTCATTTTACACGGATTCCTACAGAGTTCCAGCCAGAACAGCTCAGCCATGGTCACCCTCCAGCCTCCCAGGTCTCCCTCCAGGGACCACTCTGTGCGGCCCTCCACGTGGACAGGGCCGCGCTGTCTGTCCTCTCCCCATGGGCAGCTCCTTCCCCTGCCTCCTGTTGCTGGAAGCTTCACTATAGTTGCAGACATGGCCGATGAGCTGAGAAAGTGTGTCTGTACTTCCTTTTCAAATGCAGTTTTATGGGCAGGTCGTGGAGCCAGCAAAGGACAGCCGAGGGGCTGGCAGCTCCAATGACGTCGATCAGTGGAAAACCAGGGACTTCGTCTTCCAGCCACACCGGTTGGGATGCTGTGGTCATTTGCTGGGACTCACCTGTGGACCAGTAGGCAGGCTGCTTGTAGGCATTGTCACATCTTCCGCAGGAACCTTCTATCACCAAACAGCCTGTTTGAAATTACAGAAGGAAGTTCTGACATCAAAACACAACTATAGGGCTTCCCTGGTGGCGCAGTGGTTGAGTCCGCCTGCCGATGCAGGGGACGCGGGTTCGTGCCCCGGTCCCGGAAGATCCCACATGCCGTGGAG
>NC_041221.1:17755538-17818984 GCF_002837175.3 Physeter macrocephalus | reverse complement strand
GCCTGTGCTCCGCAGCGGGAGAGGCCACGACAGTGAGAGGCCCACGTACCGCAAAAAAAACAAAAAAACAAAAAAACAAAAAAACCCCACAACTATAAAACCCCTGGAAGAAGGGGTTATCCATCAATGAACCAGTTTTCTGGAAGAAAAGTCCTTTGTGTTGCCCTGCCTATCTCCTGGGCCTCCAGCCTGTAGATGGCAGATTGTGGGACTTTTCAGTCTCCATAATTTCATGATCCAATTCCTTATGATAAGTTTCTATATTTATATCACCTATATCTGTACCTATATCTATATCTACGTTTATACCTATATCTGATGTATATCTGTACCTATATCTATATCTGTACCTATAGTATCTGTATCTGCATCTATATCTATGCCTATATCTAATCTATTTCTATATCTATATCTGTATCTATACCTATATCTAATCTATATCTGTGTCCACATCTACAGCCTCTGTTTCTCTAGAGAAGCCTGACACACAGGAACACCTTAGGGGTCTGTTCCCAAAGCCAGTGAAGCCCGTTGAGGCGGCAGGGGCCCCTTGCCCTGTGCCTGCTCCCCCTCCTTGGCCTTCTCTGAACCCCACGTTTCCTGTGCATTCATCCCGGGGGTGTCCAAGCCATCTGGGCAGTGGAAATAGTGAATGGCAGGCTCCAGTGAAAATCGGCTCCCCACCGAGCGGGCACCACCCGATATGGCCTCCAGTCACGCCGCGTGGTCCCCTCGAGGCTGGGAGACAAGACAAGACTCAGATGAGCAATTGGCACAGCTGTATGGCTCTGTGTTCCTGGTGATTTTCTACTTCTTCTCTTGACTTTTCTGCACTATTCATGGGCTTCTCGCTACCACAGGATTCAAACCAGAGCCTGCAGGTGGCAGATGCTGAGGTCTCTGGTGGTGTCAACACGACAGGACACGTCCCGTGCTACTCCTGTCCTGAGATGCACAAACGACATCTTCCGGGAAGCCAGGTGGGGGAGGGACGGGGCAGATGGGGCCGCCCGGTGAGGACCTCCTGCAGGTGTGTCATCGCTGGACCAGGAGCTGGGGCAGAGCCTGGTTGAGCATCCATGGGACCCCATGCACCGTGATAAATCCAAGATCCCCATGTGCCTGTGTGTGCTTCCTTTTGGGCTAGCCTGGGAAACCTGCCTTTTTCCATTTCTAAACTGTTAAATCTGGAAAGTATCTCTGTAAATCCCCCTGTTCTTCATCCTCAATCCCCAAATCAAGGGAAACAAGGTACTCACGGAAACATGGAGGCTGCTCACTCAGGGAACGGTGTCTGCGCAGCCCGGAGCCCCGTCAGCAGAACGGCCTTTTCAACGCACCCGGGCTGCCGGCTTATCGGCTTATTGAGGGGCCTGGGAGGCCATGCTTTAAAGGGAACAGTCTGATCACCTAGTGCAGAACGACTCGTAACTAGCTGCTGGGTGAGTTAACACGCTTGAAGCGCAGTTTTCTGAAAGCCGGCCTCTCGCAGGATAGGGACCGTGTATGTGCAGGAGGGTGCTTTGGGTGTATCTGCTTCTAACTTCCCTTCCCCTGCCCCGCAGTCCCCCATGGAATCTCAGCCTCGCCCCCACATTGGCCCTAATTCTCCCGAGGCTCTGGTTCTCACACTGGTCTTTAAAGGCTAAAGCTGACCCAACAGGGCTTAGAGAGGTGCCCTCTGCTTTTTTCTCATCGGGAAAATCACCACTGCTGTAATAATTTGCTCCTAGCAGTGGCCTAGCAGCTGTCTAAATTTCCAAGGTCACTCCTTGCCCCGCCTAAGCCCAACTTTTGAGGGGCCCTGGGGTCAGGTTTCAAATAAGTGCACATTCCTTCACTAACCCAAAGCAGCCCGCGGGCCTCAGAGCACTTTAAAGATGGATGTGGCCCACTTCGCACTTTGGACACTTCAAAGAGCTGATCGTGGCTGACGGGCCGCTTCCTGAAACTTCCCCAGCCAGGCGGCTCTCCTGGCCGGGTGTCGAAAGCACTCAGGTTATCGCCTGGCTTGTCTGGCCGGGCCAGTGCAGCCCTGGCCTCCCCTCCCCTTTCTCCCGCACTTGTTAAAAGTAATTAGTGTTTGCACCCATGTCTGAACTTTGATTTGTTTCCAGGATGGAGATGTTGATATTCCTTCTGTTGGCTCCATAAATCACACACGATTAAGTTACACTGTGTTAAAGTGTCGGAAACTCCTGGCTTTAAAGGAGGGGGCTGGGACTCACACAGGCGAGACTCGTGTCACCTCCCTCAGTTCCCGACTCGGCCTGCTCATCAGAGAGGGGCCGCAGCAGATTAATGTATAGTCTACAACCATCACCCAGGGACGTGGCTCCTTGGGGGGGCACGCTGGCATCACTAGCATCTTACAGATGAAGAAGCCGAGCCATGAGGAGGTGGGTGTCTTGCCACCTTTGCACACAACCAGGAACCGGTACCCAGGGCCTCGGACCACAACCTTCTGCCCCTGGCACCAGCCAGTGTGTCCCCACTGTGCACTGCCTCTCACCAGCTCAGGGATGGGGTGGGCACACCAGACTGCGCCCACTGCCCTGGAGACCCAGCCCGCCCACTCCTGGTCCATGGGGCGGGAAGGAAGAGGCACATGGCAGCTCCCAGCAGCACTGACTTATTACTTGGAAATGGGCCAAATCAGAGCCAATGGGAGGAAGGACAATTTGTCCTGGTTGGGGAGGGGGAGGTCTTCCTGCTGTGTGTCTCAGACTTTGAACTAGTGATTGGAGATTCTGACACCAATTTCCTAATGCTCAGGGTCTGAGGCAGGGCAGACAGGTAAACACAGAGGAGAGCAAAGCAGAGGAACTCATCTGGAGGATGCTGCTAGGAAGACAGCCAGGGGTGCCGGCAGCCAGGGGTGCCGGCAGCCAGGCCTGCCCGTGAGCTCATAAATTCACATCTGCATAGGCCAAATGGCCCAGGGTGTTGTCCTTCCCTATTAGCAAAACCATCCAGTAGCTTTGCAAAGGTAGACCTGAGAATCCACCAGGAGCTCAAACTTACCTTCATAGTATGAGTAAGTCCACATTTACCTTGAATACAAAGTACTTTTTCTAGTGATTTGAGATCTGATGTGTTTCCCTTCCGAAGAGTTTGCCGAATCCCAAGTATGAACTAGGGAGAGATTTAAAGGCAGGAAGAAAATAAAGTCTGCTGCTTAGGTCAGATTAAGAATATCATGTTAATTCTTTCTGGAACTAGACTATCAAGTTAGTTATGAATGCTGTTGATAAGTGTTGTGATTATATAAATGTATATATAGATATTGATAATGTGTAAGGCTGGCTCGCATAGTTGGGCATGGATATAGGTCCGTTTCAGCCTAGATTCATCCAGATCAGTACTTGGTGGTCCCACAGAGAACTGCTTTTAGGATGGTGCAAGCAGGAACCAGAAGACCAGGGAGGGGCCCATCACAGGAGGAGACAGATGGCAGGGCCAGGACTTGGGGCAATGGTGGTAGATAAGGAGGGACAGGGACCCACGTCTCATTCACATACACAGCTCTTGGCTCGTAGAAATGATATCTGTAGATTATTTTCACAACATATTGCTAAAGCTAGTTGGCATACTCATACAGGTGCCTCTATCTTATCCTGTACATGAGACACAATGTATATTTAAATTTAGCTTTGCATAAATGCCAGACATTCTTTTCAAACTTGGAGAGAAGCAGACTCTCAGAGTTAAAATCTGTCTAAAGGAGAAGGATAAAAGCCACATTTAAATACGTCTGCCCATGTGCCTAATTAGAATTCTGCTATAATTTTGGGTGTTATTAGTAAAAACAACACCAATAATCCACTGCCCTTCTTGGCAGTTTTGATACGGTCTGTACTGCCCAAGGAAGAAAAGAGTGATGGGTGAAGTCAGCCCCAGTAACCCAATACCTCTAAATGGCTTATACTGAGGTGGCTGGGTCTCTTTTCAGGGATTTACCTTAATGATATCATTCCCGAGGAGTCTGGTTTAGATCAAACCAGGTTAAAGATCATGATTGTCAAAAGATGATGTCATCAGATCTCATTTCTAATAAAGTCAGGGTCATGCTGAGTACAGAAGCGGTTTGGAATTCGGGCTCTGTTTACCTTAAAACCTGCACGAAAACTTAAAACCCTGAGCGATATAGAGACAATGGGAACCTATTGAAACATAATAGGTTGGACATGGCTGGCATGGCCTTCATATAACCCAGTTTGCAAGGATCTATCAGTTTCTCGGTATTTTATGTCAGGGATGTAAATGATTCAGAAGTGGCTTTATTTCTGTTACCAACGTATTCAGTAATAACTTACACTTCGCTGACGAGAATATTCCATCTAAAGAATTCCATCTAAAGAATGTAAAACAAATTTGGAGCTGATGACTGAGAAGCATGTTCTTTCTTTAATGACTGGTCATCCTGAAAAGCCAGACTTCTTTGTTACACATGGTTGTATCACAAGTAGCATAAAAGGAGATTTCCTTCGAGCTCACTATCTCTTATGTCAATGTCAATTCTTATCAGAGGCAAAGATTGAAATAAGTGTTCCCATTTTACTATAGAACTGGGGGGAAGGGGGCTGAATGATGGTCCCAAAGATTTCAGGTCTAAATCCTTGGAAAATGTGCAGGTTACCTTATATGGCCAAAGACATGATTAAGTGAAGGATTTTGAGATGAGGAGCGCATCCTGGGTGATTCAGGTGGGCCCTAAATGCCATTCACAGGTATTTTTATAAGAGACAGGCAGAGGCAGCTGAGACAGACACATGCGGTGGGGGTAAGGCCAGGTGAAGATGCAGCAGAGAGATTGGAGGGATGTGGCCACAAGCCAAGTGCGCCTGCAGCCAGCAGACGCTGGAAGAAGCAGGAACGGCTTCTCCCCTGGAGCCACCAGAGTGGGCACGCACCTGCCTACACCTTGACCATGGACTTCAAACCTCCAGACCCAAAAGAGGATACGCTTCCATTGTTTTAAGCCACCCACTTTGTGGGAACTCGTGTGGCAGCCCCAGGAAACCTGTACACTGAGGAAGTTATTATTACATTGCTCCCGGATGAACCTGATGCTAGATTCTATCCCAGGTTTCTTGAAGGTCACTACACATCATTTATTTACTGACCACATGCTTATTGAGGACACTGTTTGCACTGAGAGCAATTCAGGGTTCCAGGGGTGCCATGGTGACCAAAACAGACAGAGATTGCTGCCCTCAAGAAGCTTACATTCCGGGGTGAGGAGACAGACACTAAACAAAGAAATTAGGCCTTCCCATTGTCCCCAAACTGCCCAAATTAAAAGGCAATGTGAATTCAACATTTCCTCTAGTACTTTCACCTCTGCACCACTCTGATTTATCTATCAGAAATGTGCAAATAATGAATTTAGATGAGACTGATATTTTTTAAAGAAACTGACTCTTATTTACAAAACAGAAATAGAGTCACAGATGGAGAAAACAAACTTATGGTTATCAGGGGGGACTGGGGAGAAGGAGGGATAAATTGGGGGGATTGGGATTGACATATACACACTACTACGTATAAAACAGATAACTAATAAGGATCTACTGTATTAGCACAGGGAAATCTACCCAATACTCTGTAATGGCCTATACGGGAAAATAATCTTAAAAAGAGTGGATGTATGTATATGTATAACTGATTTACTTTACTGTACACCTGAAACTAACACAGCATTGTAAACCAACTATACTTCAATAAAATTTTTTTAAAATATATTCAAAACTACACTAAACTATAACAAAATTATATCAAGAAAATGGAAAGAACATGCAAAATGGGAGAAAATTTTTGCAAATCATATATCTCATAAAGAACTTGTATAGAAAGAACTCTTACAACTGAACAATAAAATGACAAATGACCTAATTTTAAAATAAAACAAAAAGAAAAACAAAACAAAACAAAAATATTGACTCAGGAAGAAATTGAAAATCTAAATAGCTTATACTATTTAATAAACTAAATTCCTAATTAAAAATCTTACCACAGGAAACTTCAAGCCCAGAGAGTTTTACTGTTTGTAATTCCATGAAACACTTAAGGGAGAAATAATTCCATTTCTAAACAAACTGTTTCAAAACAAGGAGGAGGAGGAAACACTTTCTAAATCATTTTACAAGACCACTGGTACCACGAAAAAAAAGACAAAAAATTGAATTCCAATGTCCCTCATAAACATAGACACAAAATTCTCAAAAACTATTAGGAACTGAATGCAGCAATATATGCAAAGAGCAATATACTAGGATCAAACTGGGTTTATCTTCAAGATGCAAGGTTGGTTCATTATACAAAAATTAATCTATACAATCTACACATTAACAGATTGAGGGAGGAAAAAAGGTCATATAATCATGTCAATAAATGTAGTAAAATATTTGCCAAAAAGCAAAGCATTTATACTAAAATCTGCACATGAGGAAAAAAAGGAAACTTTATCAAATGATAAAGTATCTACTGAAAGAACTACAGCTCATATCACACTTAATGGTGAAATACTGCATGCTTTCCACCTAAGATCAGAAACAAGTCAAGGAAATTTACTCTCATCCCTTCTATTTAACATTAATATGGAGACTCTGATTCATACAGTAAAACAATAAAAGGATTCAGACTGGAAGAGGTAAAACTGGATCACAGACCTCATACTTGTGTAGATAGAAAAGCCTAAAGATTCTCTCAGATAATTACTGGGATAGGTGAATTTAACAACATTGCAGTATTGTACATTAAGGAAGTATGTTTGTATATGTTTGAAATGGACAGTTAGAACATTAGACTGAAAACACAAAACCATGTACAATAGCATGAAAAATATCAACTCTATAGTGCAACAAAACATGTATAAGACCCTACACTGGAAATTATAAAATATTGATAAGATAAATTAAAGAATATTTAAATTAAGGAGAGATATACCATGTTCATGTGTTGAAAGACTCAGTATTGTTAAGATGTCAGTTTTCCCTAAATTGATCAATATCAATGCAATTCCAGTAAACATTTCAATAGATTTTTTTCCTAGAAATTGGCAAGATGATTTGAATGTTTTAAAAAAAGACAAATGACCAAAAACAGTGCATACACACACATACACACTTCAAAAGAAGAAAAAAATAAAGGATATAATCTACATAAATTCAAGACTTACTATGAAAGTTCAGTAATTAAAGTTATGTAATATTAAATAAATTATTTGAAAATATATCATTGGAATAATATAAGTCCAGAAATAGATTCACATTTATAAGATCAAATGATTTTTCAACAAAAGTGCCAAAGAAACTTAAGAAAAATTTCTTCAATACTGGATCAACTAAATCCTCGCATGCTAAAACAAAAGAAACAAACAAAAAATCTTTGCTGATAGTCTACACTGTACACAAACCAATTTAAGACAGTTCATAGACCTAAATGTAAAGTGCAAACAATAAATCTTCTAGAAAAAAAAGACAGAATTTCTTCTAAATCATGATGTAAGCAAAGATTTCCTTGAAATGTCAAACAAGCTTGAGACATAAAATAAAATATTGATAAATTAAAATTGATCATAATTTGAAAATATCTGCCAGAAAAAACAAAAAAACAAGAAAAAAACCCACAACACCGTCTCACAAACTGGGAGAAAGTATTCGCAGTAAGATAATTGACAAAGACTTGTATCTAGAACATATAAAGAATTCCTGCAACTCAATAGAAAGAAAAGACAGGACTTCCCTGGTGGCGCAGTGGTTGGGAATCTACCTGCCAATGCAGGGGATACGGGTTCGAGCCCTGGTCTGGAAAGATCCCACATGCCGCGGAGCAGCTGGGCCCGTGAGCCATAACTACTGAGTCTGCGCGTCTGGAGCCTGTGCTCCGCAGCAAGAGAGGCCGCGACAGTGAGAGGCCCGCGCACCGCGATGAAGAGTGGCCCCTGCTTGCCACAACTAGAGAAAGCCCTCCCACAGAAACGAAGACCCAACACAGCCAAAAAATAAATAAATTTAAATACTTAGGCTTACAATTGTATATGTTAAAAAAAAAAGAAAAGAAAAAGAAAAGACAAACAACCCAAAAAAATACACAGGAGACTAGAACAGCAAAGGCACAAAGAAGACGTAAAAATAGCAAATGAAGACGTGCTTAACATCTTTAGTTCTCAGGAAAATGCAAACTGAAACCATCATGAGACACGACATGCCCTAGAAAGGCTAAAATGTTAAGAGTTTGGCAGCTCCAAGTGTCGAAGAGTATGTGGAACAACGAGAACTCTTACTGGTGGGAGGACAGTGTTTGCACTGAGATGTTAAAACATCTTCTGGAAACTTTATGGCAGTTTCTTAAAATTTTAGGCGTGCATCTGTCCTATGATCAACACTTCTACTTTAAGTACTTATCCAAGATGAATGAAATTATATATACAAAAGTCCTGTACAAGAATGGTCATGGCTACTATATTCAGAACAACCAAAGCTGGAAAGAACATCCACCAGAGGATGGATACATTGCCTGTGCCATATTCCTGCAATGGGAGACTGTTCAAAATCAAAAGGATGCAATATTGATACATGCGACCGTACAGATGAACGTCAAAGCTGCTATGGTCAATGAAATACCCTGAACCAGAAAGATCAGTACTGCATGACTCCACCTACAGGAAGTTCTCTAGAATAAGCAAAATTAACATATGGAGTCAGAAGGCAGACAGGTGATTGTTTTTGAGTGAAGGGGATTGACTGGGAGGGGGCATGAAGGTACTTTCTGGGGTGATGGATATAGTCTGTTTTTAAATAAATTTATGAAGTGATTAAATGGTACATTTAAAGTTGAGCATTTCACTGTATGCATATTATACTACAAAATTATGCATGCACACCCCCCCCCCCCCACAGAGTGGTGGTTCTGGGTCTGGCACTGTTTTATTGTTATTTCATGTCATGTTTGTTATGCTATATTACATTATGTATATCAGCCTGTCAGTGGTAAGGTGAGGTGTCTACAGTCAAGGCTATTTTTAAACAGTTAACAACTCCTTAATGTTTCATAAATGTAACCAGATCAGGCACAAGCCTGTTTACAGTGATGGTTCCAGACCAGGCCCTGCCTGGTATACAGTGATGGTTCCACCAGGCACTAGCCTGATGTACAGTGATGGTTCCAGACCAGGAACTAGCCTATGTACAGTGATGGTTCCAGACCAGGCAATAAAGTGATTTGGGGGTTTGGGACAAAGATCGGGAAAACATGAGCTGGTCTTGGGAAACAGGCCTGAGAGTTTCCCTGCAGTGGGGGAAGCACCAGCGCTCTGATGAGCCCGCCTGCCCGTGGGTGCACCTTCGTCTGTGAGCTCCCACAAACCCCCCGTGTTCATGTGCTTCCATGAAATGTGAAGAAACACACCCACCCTCCCTGGTACTTCATGAAGCCATGTGCTATGTTATGAGGTTATTTTTAAATAGTTAAAATTCCTTTAATGTTTCAGTGATGCAAATTGATGATAACTACAGAAAAAGGTAAAATCCCCCTTTACGTAATTAAAGGACAGTATGTTTTGGAATATTTGGAACAAAACACTCAATGTGTTAACACTCTCATGAGAGAGTTAACAAAAATGTTTTTAAATGAAACTCCTCTTCAACGTGCCCCGAGTCCCCCATCCCCAAGGACAGCCTACTGAGAAAAAAGCTATTTAATTCAAATAAAAAAAGGATATTATGTTGCCAGTGTGAGCAAATAAAGATGGAATAAGGTACATTATGGAGGAAATGTTTGCATAACACCCTGAAATTAATATACCATGTGCAGTAGTTGACACAGTTCATTCTAAAACCGATAAATCATTCATAGGAAAAATAAACACCAACTAAAAAGAAATAGATCACCAGATGAGCCATATATATCAAGGATGAAATCAGATGTGTGCGTTACCTGTTGACACACAGGAATTTTCTGCTGAATCAGACACTTAATCTACTAAATCAAAGTGAACTCCCACTGAGCCAGGCACATGGTCTAGCTGGACACACCACTGCCAGTGCCTGCGTTCATGCAGCTGATACGAATTTCTAACAAATTAGGACTGACCTAATGTCTGTTCCCGCTCATATTTACTGAGCCGTAAGCATGGGGAGTGACAGTGCTACTTAGTAAAATGTATATGTCCATTATGCTTTCTTCTTTCACTCAATTCACACAGTCTTTCTCAAAACTCTTCCTGGTGTAGACAAACTTTAAGGTGGTCTCAGGATCCTTGTCCTGGTGGAGACCCCCTCCCCTCACCTGTGGGGACCTGTGACTGCTCCTAACCAACAGAATATGGCAAAGGCAAGGGGTATTATCCCCTGACAACGTGATGGTTCCTGAGACTTCACGTTGCTGGCAGACTCCCTCCAGAGACTGTCTCTTTGTTGCTGGTTTGAAGAATCAGGCTGCCATGAACCCTTGTTCTAAATTATAGTTGGGATTTAATTTACAGAGGCTATGATCAGCTGGCAACATGGAGAGGCTGATGCCATTGAAAGAAGGGTTAGTTACTTACGTTTTCCAAGAGACGGAGGCAAGGCCAGCTCCGCCATGCACAACCCACAGGAAAGTCAGGGGATCAGAAGCAGGGGTGTGGATAAGGCCTTGGCTGGAGCCTTTGGTGGGGGGTTCCTAGGAACGGCAAGGTGCGGCTGAGTAAAGAGCTTAGAGTCGGCTAGTTTGGCTAATGCTGGTGGGCCTTGGGCTATGACAGGGGCTGGCCCTGGGTTGATTTAGGGCAGGTGATATATTGGCTTGTGTGTGAGAGTCAGGTAAAGGAGATGGTTGGGGTTATAGGCTTGGGATTTGTTGGTTTGCATGTGAAAGGCATGTCCTGGGCTAGTTGTTATTATCATTAGGAATTAGGCCTGGGAGGGGCAGTTTCTTTCCTGGCCTGAAGGCTCCCAAATGCCAGGGCATCAATAGCTCAGAAAATATAATTAATTTGTCTCTGTGATGAATGGATGTCCAATAGACAGATACAAAACCTTAAGAAAACACAGGACAATTCCACAGAAATGAATGGTGCCAACGACCTGAGGGAGTTTGGAAGCAGTTCCTTCCCCAGTCAAGCCTCTGATGAGAACCTGTCCTGCAGGACACCTTGACTGTGGGACCCTGAGAAGAGAACCCGCTAAGCCTGCCTGCCTCTGGATCCCAGAAACTGAGGGAATAAACATGCTACTTCAAGTCCCTAAGCTTGTGATTAGTGTAGCAGCAACAGAAAAGTAAAACACTTATCAAAATAACCACAGTACAGAGACTGTCATGAAATACTTAATTTAAGAATATTAGAAAACAGTAACTTGATTATTATTGATGACAAGGGATAATTGGATTCAGAAATCCAGGGAGTAAGTGTTTTCAAGCGTCTAAATATCAAACACTAAAGATTAATATCTTCAAGACCCAGGCTCGGGCTGTGGCAGGACTGGGTTAGACTGGGAAGGGCCATGACCTTGAGCCCGGCCAGGCCAACAGCAGGAGCAAGGCTGTCCCAGAGGGCGTGGCAGGGAGCCGGGCCATCTTGGGGAGGCAGGTGCCACGGGGGCAGGCCTTGGCCAAGCCTAGCTGGGCTTGGGAGATGGACCTGAGGCCCGCGGAGGACGGGTGGGGTCTGAGGCAGAGACCCAGACACAGGAATCCAAGCTGAGACTCACCTCCTGCGGGACTCCAGGTGCTGAGAACCCAGTTACAGAACCAAGGTTTGAGGTCCGGGGGACAGAGGCACAGCCTTTGTGAGAACTTCCTTCTCTCCGCCTCCGTGTCCAGCCCTATGAAGTGAGGCGTCTGCACTTGACCTCCCTGAAGACACCCAGAGAACCGACGTCCAAGCAGAGCTGCGTTTCTTAGCCTCAGTGCAGCCAGGTGGACAGGGGTTGAGGGAGCTGAGCTGGGGGACTGAGACGCAGGTGTTGTGCTGAAAGTGTGCACAGGGTGTGACATCGTAGTTTGGGCTGACAGGTACAGTGAGGTGAGGGGCTTGAAAAGCAAGGGTCTTTGTAAGCCTTGATAAATAGGCTATTTTGATTGGGTAACAGTCTTATCTTCTGGGAGCAAGTATTTCCTAGAATAAAGAGCTAAGGGATGTATGTCTGGTCCTCGTATTCTTAGCACAGGGAAGAGGAAATGGAGCAGCTCCTCAAGGGAAGAGCATGTTCACAAAGCAGTACATTAAATCATGTGAAAAAAGCTCTTAGCTTAATTCCTAGTACATAGTAGGTGCTTAATAAATGTGGCTGTCCCCCATATCAGCAACAGGGTTTGCTGGCTTGGCTCATTTTTGCCCTGAGCCTAGTGGACCTTTTAATTCACCTGGCCTAGGCGAGGGTTTATGGCTGAGCCTGGGGAGGGTAGGAGGGGCTGAAATTTTAGGGCCCAATGGGCGCAGGACAGGCAGTAGGCACATCATCATAAAGGCTGAGTTTCCATAAATAATGTGCAAAAATGCTCGGGTATATTCTGGCTTCACTTCAATAAACAGAATGTATTTCTTAGTCTCACCATAATGGTTGTTCCTTACGCCCCCTGGAAATATGCTTTAGGGCTGCTGTGTGTTCATCATTCCTGATGAACACCTGAGACCTTTTCCTGGTGGGACCTGAGGTGCTTCCCAAAGGAATGGGGCCCAGAGGCTGCCGCATCTCTGTGACACCAGCCCGAGAAAGTTCTCTGCTCCTAAGGGCTTGCTGTGCTTTAAAGATGTTGCAGTACCTAACCCCCAGTACCTATGATTGTGACCTAATTTGAAAATTGGCTTTTTTGCAGATGATCAAGTTCAGATGAGGTCATGTGGGTGGGCCTAATTCAATGTGACTGGGGTCCTTATAAGAAGGGGAAATTTGGACACAGAGACACACATGGAATCAGGACACCACGTGAGCATGCAGGAAGAGATAGATGGGGTGACGCTTCTGCAAGCCAAGGAACGTCAAGGACGCCAGCAAACCCCCAGAAGCTGGAGAGGGACTCAGACCAGATTCTCCGTCACAGTCTCAGAAGGAAGCAGCCCTGCTGACCCCTTGATCTTGGACTTCCAGCCTCCAGACAGTGAGAGAACAAATTTCTGTTGTTCAAGCCACCCAGTCTATAGTGCTTTGTTACTGCAGCCCCAGGGCCTAGACTAGGCCCACCTCAGTCACCCAGGGTACCATCCCTGTTGTAAAGCCCGGGACCTCAATTACATCTGCAAAGTCCTCTTCGCCATGGAACATAACATGTTCACAGGTTCTGGGATTAGGGTGGCCATTCTTCGGGGGCCATTTTTCACCATTTGATGCTTCAGTTACTTTAATCCTCTGAGGTAGGTACTGTTGTTCCCATTTTCTAGATGTGAAAACTAAGGCACGAGGCTGGGACTGCCTCCCCCGCTTTACCAAGCAGGCTGCCTGATGCCAAGCTGCCCACCAGCCCACAGGTCTCCATGAGTGTGCAGGTGCCCAGGGGTGACGAAGACCTGCACCCTGCAAGTGGGCCACCTCCTTCCCGTAGCCCTTAGTTACCTGCAAGAAATCTCACATGGGTTCTCCAAACCGTCTCAGCCTCAAGCCTAAGAAGACTATGGCCTTACACATGTGCAAGCGGCCCCAAAAGGGATGAGCAAAAATCCAGACGACAGCGTCCATCCTTACCATGCTGAGTAAGGGTCATCCAGGAGGCTATAAGAAGGGCTGACACTCACGGAGCCTCAGTGCAGCCCTGCACAAGTCATGGACCCAGGCAGTAGTGCTTTCAATGTGGTCCCACAGGAGAAGGCAAGGACAAAGACACGTCTCCTGCCCTGGAGGGGCTTATATTCTGGTTTTTAAAGAAAAAAGTAGATTAAAAGTAACTCAATACACAACATATCCAAGGAAGTATGTACATGAGACCTAAACCATCCGTGGTGTCTGCCACGCCCAGAAATGAGGGCACTAACTACGCACTTGTCCAGAGAGACGCCAGGGAGAGGGGAGAACTTTGTGTTCGTTCATGAAAGAGGAAGTACTCGGCCCCCAGAGGGAACAGTGTGCTCACGTTCTCTCTCCCTCTCTCCCCACCGCTTTCCCTGAAACCGATCTGTTCATTACCCAGAACTTCCTAGAGGTTAGTAAAGGTAAAAATAAGCTTAATCAAGTCTATCCATCATTTTCCTCTCTGCAGCCAGCTTCATGGGCCCATTGCTCAGCCTCTATCCAGAAACAAATTCAGAGTCTCTGAAGAGAAATTAAAATTTGTGTCATTAAAATTTCCAAAGCCATGAATCACCAGCAAACAGTATTGTATCCCGTTGTCTCCCCCTCCTGGACTTCTCCTGTTCCCTGGAATGTATCTCAACACCCTGGCTTGCTCCAAGCCTCCAGAACCTTTTCATGGGCAGCATTTGTAAAGCAATCATCTATTTTCGGATCTCATCCTGCGAGGCTGTTGGAATCAGGGTGATCAAACCTTGCAATCACATGGGGTCCTGCTGCTTTCCACCCTCAGCAAGGTGTGTCTTCTGAAACTAAGCAGACTTGTTACCCATCACATTTCCAGAATAAAATAAAATTAGCTTTTCAAAAAATGTGTTTGCCATTTATAAGAGTTCCTTTGCAATAACATGATCAGATATGCAAAGAGGTGAAAGGGTAAGTATCCAGCCCATTTTCACTCAGTCAGTGGTCAGGCTTCCTGTGAGGATTTGCCCTGGCATCTTCCCACCGTGTAAAACAAGGTGACAGTGCCAGCCTCCTCCTCGCTGTGCTGAACGAGATCACGTCTGTGTCTGGGTCATTTTCAAGTTTTTGAAACAGTCACTCATAAACACCGAGCTCTGTATTATGATGAGTTAATCCAATTTCTTGGAAATGCCTATGTTCTTCATTATGTTGGCAGGTCTTTATTCCGAGATTAGCTAGTTCAACCACAAGTGGATTTATCCCTTAATTGCTGCTACATAGGTGGTGCACCGTCACGGAGCTGAGATGCTCTGTTCTCATTCTGAGACCGAGACCAGCGGGCTCGGGGCTCTGACTCTCAAGGCAAGCTGCTTGTTATGTGTCAGCCTCTTCCTGTCTGAAGAGGGGATATTATGACTCCCAGGATGTTAATAATAAAAGTTTCCTTTTTCTTTTTTTTTTTTTCACCAGTAATAAAAAAATGATTTATTTCTTTTTTTTAATATAGATGTTATTTATTTATCTTAAAATTTTTATTGGAGTACGGTTGCTTTACAATGTTGTGTTAACCTCCATTGCACAACAAATGAATCAGCCATACACACACAGATCTCCCCTTCCTTTTGGACTTCCCTCCCATTTAGGTCACACAGTGTATTAGGTAGAGTTCCCTGTGCTCTACAGTATGTTCCTGTCAGTTGTCTATTTTATGCAGAGTATCAATAATGTATATGTGTCAATCCCAGTCTCCTAATTCCTCCCTCCCCATCCCTTTCCTCCTTGGTGTCCATACATTTGTTCTCTACAACTGTGTCTCTAAGTCTGTCTTGCAAATAAGATAATCTATACCATTTTTCTAGATTCCACCTCTATGCGTTATTATACGATATTTGCTTTCCTCTTTTGGACTTACTTCATTCTGTATGACACTCTCTAGGTCTACCCACGTCTCTACAAATGAAAAGATATGGAACGCTTCACGAATTTGCATGTCATCCTTGTGCAGGGCCATGCTAATCTCCTCTGTATTGTTCCAACCTTAGTGTATGTGCTGCCAAAGCAAGCACATAAGAAGAGCTTCTAATGTGAGGCCTGCTCACAGCATGGCTTGCTGCCTCTGCCTCTGTGTAGGTTTGTGTTGGAGAGTGACATGACCCTCTGAACCTGAATGAGGAGGCGGATGGCCGCACTGCTGTGGCCGAGCTCCCGGCACTGGGAAGGTGCTTTGGGAGAGGGTCTGGCGATCCAGAGCCTACTGGAGGACATGGATTAGGGTTCTGGTGAGGAAACCCTACCCACATCACAACTGGAAGCTGCATCTGGGTTTTTATTTATTTTTTAATCTGTTAAACCCATGCCCCTAATTTGCTCCCCCATGTCCCCCTTTGGTGACCACTAGTTTGTTTTCTATGTCTGTGGGTCTGTTTCTAGTTTGTATATAGATTCGTTTGTATTATTTTTTAGATTCCACGTGTAAGTGATGTCATATAGTACTTGTCTTTCTCTAACTTAACTTCACTAAGCCTAGGTCCACCCATGTTGCTGCAAATGGCAGTATTTCATTATTTTTTTTTATAGCTGAGTACTATTCCATTGTATATATGTACGACATCTTCTTAAGCCAATCATCTGTTGATGGGCACTTGGTTTGTTTCCATCTCTTGGCTATTGTAAATAGAGCTGCTATGAACATTAGGGTGCATGAGTCTTTCTGAATTAGTGTTTTTGTTTTTTCCAGATATACACCCAGGATTGGAATTGCTGGATCATATGGTAGCTCTATTTTTAGTTTTGTAAGGACCCTCAATACTGTTTCCATAGTGGCTGCACCAATTTACCTTCCCACCAACAGTGTAAGAGGGTTCCCTTTTCTCTACATCCTTTCCAACATAGTGACGTAATCGGGGTATCCCCCATCTCTTGTCTGGGATTTCTGCTCTGCAGTTGGGCAGGAGGATGAAGATGACACCCCCAGAAGACCTTGGGGTCCATAGGTAGGTGTACCTATTTCCACAGGTGTCCGAGGACTCTAAGGTTGAGGCTTTATTTTGCCCTAAATGTGGTTTTTCTTGCATTATAACTTTGATTTCACCGCAGTTTGAATGCAAGATAACCATGAGCCCCCAAAGAATTTAAAAAGAGTGAAGATTATGGGGCAGAAAGAATATATATAATTATTTTTTATTACATTACATTTTATGTGCATACTTTGTATGCACTTACTTTGGAGTTGTTATTTATATAAGCTTGCTCTTGTTCAACTGATTTATTTTTCCTTTTGGAAAAGTGTTTGACTGTCTAAGGTAGAGCTGGAACACATCATCATTTATCTCACTGAAATCAATGGAAACCTTTTTTTTTTTTTCACCTGTTGGCTCTTCACTTAAGGGCAGAGTTTTCAGGAATAAAAGTCCTCAAATTAAGTGTGAGATAAGTGTATTAACAAAGGTGTCTCAAAACCTCTAATTTATTTTACCTCCTGGCCCTTTTCCCCATTGGAAATAGCCATGGAGGTTGAGGCATTTCAAGCTTGCAGCTTCAGGGGAAGGATAATGCAGAAGAATAAAGGCACCAATTCGTGGCTTTTGAATTCCAAAGTAAGCTTTTGAGATTCATGACAGGGATAATAGTTGTGAGACATAAAGCATTCTGAACTGCTTGATCTGTGAGAGCTTATCAGCCTAAATCCATCATAACTAGAGGTGGGGTCAGGTCGCCTCTGCCCTAACCCACAGACCTGGGCAAAGAGTGGTGGATGAGCCAGTTTGCTCCTCCGAGGACCAGAAGGCTGTGATGCCTTGAGGCTTGAAGGCCTTGGAACTTTGATTCTACATTTGGAGAAGGAAGAAGGGAACTCAGAACTAAATGGAAGGAGTTTGCCCTGACTGGAATAGCCATCCATTTCTCTTACGAAGTTAAATGGAAACCTGAGGTAGAAAGCGACCTGATATCTCGGTCAACAGAAAATGGTGATTTCTCGGTCAACAGAAAATGGTGATTTGCCATGGCAACCGCTGCTCACAGCTATGGGAGCTGAAGTCCCAATCAACCAGGAAGTCTCCCTGCCACCAGAAGCCAGCACTGGATTGGGGGATTGGGGGGCCACGAGGGAGCCAGAGGAACTGGGAAGCTGGACATTGTGGGGCTTCTGAATAACACGGTATGGTCTAGTACCGAATCCACCAACCAGGGGAGCCCCTCTCCTCTCACCAGCAGCCCCCCAGAGGGCAATTTGGGATGGTTTCATCCGGGGGTGAGTTTTAAGTATTATCTAACAATAGCAACAACTAGGGAATGTACTCAAGGAATTAAAAAACAGGTAAGATCAAAGGGAGTTTATGTAGTAGAATATTTAGAGTACCTTAATTTGGAAATATCCATTCACCTTCATTTATACATTCTTAATCATTCTTACATATTTATTAAAGCAAATTGCCCAGGAAGCACTTTCTTTCAAGAACAAATAAACAAAAAAAACTTCACCAAATGTTCTATAATTTAGATTTCACAACAATGCAGATTTTCTTGCCTCATTAGGGTAAAATAGTGGGGCTTTATGGTTTACATCTATACATAAATCTTAAGTACATTTCAGCTTAGAATCGCAGAAGTTAGTAGGTTTACTTGTGGACCCCTTTAAATTCATGAACATGGATTAATTGTATCTGGTGTTATTAGACAATCATTTTTGAGGAAATGTATGAAATGACGATTTCTTAGGACCCCAAGCCCTCTCTGCAAACATGATGCAAACAGTTCTGAAGCAGGAAGCAGCCAGTCATAAGCCGGCTCCTACCATTCTATCAGAGTAAATGCATTTTTCTCCTTCTGGTTGAATGACTTGGAGAAAATTTGTTGAGCTTATTCAATCTTGGCTGTCATTTGAGCCATTTCTTTTTTCCAGTGTGCTGAAGAGCTTATTTAAAGGATTCATTTGGTGGCTTATAAATGATAAGCATCTCATATCTTTTAATAATTTGCATAAATATCTTGGCTCTACGCCAGCAGACACACCTGTTCAACACTGAGCCTCGTGATGTTGTCTCCCGACCGGCGTCCTCAGCACCTCTCCTCCCAGATGAGGGTGGTGCCAACAGCCACTGAGACACACCAGGGTACATCCTCCCTTCTGTATTAAAGCAAAAACAAAAACAAAAAAAACACTGTGTGAAACTGTTGCAGGAAAAATGGGGCCCGAAAGGAGGGTCACGTCCCAGGTCTTGAGTGAGTCCCTTGGACAGGCTGCCAAGTGAGGGTCCTTGGCTTCACGCAGGAAAGGATTCAGGAGTGAGCCATAGCAAAGAGAAAGCAGGTTTATTTAGAGAGAGACACATTCCATAGACAGAATGCAGTCTGTCTTAGAAAGTGAGAGCGGCCCGAAATATGGGGTGCTTAGTTTTCATGGGCTGGGTACTTTCATAGGATAATGTGGGAGGATTATTCCAACTATTTTGGGGAAGGTGTAGAGATTTCCAGGAATTGGGTCACCGCCCACTTTTTGGCTTTTTATGGTCGGCCTCAGAACTGTCATGGCACCTGTGGGTGTGTCATTTAGCTGATGTATTGCAATGAGCATATAATGAGGCTCAAGGTCTACTAGAAGTCGAATCTTCTGCCATCTTGATCCTAATCGGTTCTAACCAGTTTATGTTGTATCCTCAATGGCTATGTCATTCTTTTAATGGTTGTGCCCGCCCCCTTTCCTCCTGTCTCAAAAGGACATGGTGGGGGAATCTGGTGACACTCCTGAGGGGGAAGAAGGAAATCCTGCAACATAAAGAGGCCAGAAATAAATGAGCAAGAACCAGGTATATGAGAAAATCAAGTCCTGGACTGCAGGTAATGAGTCGGGCAGGGCAGCAAAGTGCTCTCTTGGAAACACCTCCTCTGGCTACATCCGAATACAAAAGTCAAACTCTGATTTATCTTAAAATTTATGAGCTTTCTTGAGCCTTTGAGGGGCTGGTTTGGTTTCTGCATTAATACTTTAGTTTTACTGTCTGACGTTATTTCGGTGTACACTGACATTAGTTCATCTTCTCATAAAAGCAAGATCTCCTCAGATTACTTTAAAATTGTCCTGCCTTCCAGATGAGTAAACTGTAATCGCTTCCTGGCATCTGAGCACACGCCTCCATCAGAGACCTGCACCGAGATCACCCTGCCAACGTCATCTCCATCAGAAACGCATCTGAATTGAATTTGAAAGATTCTCCCCAGAGCAGCATTCATTCTTAGAAGACATCATTATTAAATATGTGTTGGGTTTAAAGCACAGCGAAATGACTCCTTTGGTTATAGTTAAAAAATGAATGGATAGATTTCTCCAGACCTGAAATGGAATCTGGATCTCACTTGTGAGGATTAAGAAGGTTAAAGGTTAAAGTAATTCCTACCCTTGACAATCTTATCATTCTCCTTTCTCACCACCACTACGTCCAGGGAGTCTGTTAATCCCCCAGGAATTGCTCTGCCACTGGGCATTACAGGATGTCCAGCAGACGGAGGATGGGGGTAAATACTAAAGAAGAAGGAAAAACTACACAGAATTTGGAGAGTCATTTTGAAAGAGTGTCCTGACACTGCTCTGGAAGAATTTTTGCATGTTCCAACACTCCCTGTCATCCTGCCTGCTCTGAGATTTGGAGGGGATATTTCTCACCACATATGAACTTAGAATAACCTGACCAGTGTATCTTCCTAAAATAAAATGTGGTCATGACATTCCCTTACCTGAAACTGTCGGCTGTTCCCATAAAAGGCAGCTCGTTGAGTCCTGCATCCTTCCCCCTCATCTGGCACCCACCCTTCCCTTATCTGGACCACCCCTCTTCTAGTGTGGGATCTTACTGCATGACCCGTGGATCCCTGCACTAGAGCATCTAAGACAGGCCTGTGGCAGGTATGTGGGCACCTTAACCCCACATAGGGCTCTGCCAACTTGACTCCGGGGGCTGATACGCGTGTGCGCTTAGCAGAGACGCCCAGGAGTTCCTGTCTCTACACACGCTGCCTGACACAGGGTCACATGAGACTCCTTATCCTGGATACACGTCACAGGATGTTCAACGTGGTTGGTAGGACCATTGGCATTTACTGTATTTCTCTCTGATGTTGGTTCTGCCTCGTGCTGTTTACCTCCAGAGGGAGAGAAACATGACGTGAGACGGGCAACCCTTCCAGACCCAGCCTTGGCAGTCCTGCTCTTCGGGGAAGCCGAGTGTGTGCACGGCACCTGCAGGAAGGGGTGGAGTGAACGGCCGCCCACTTGGGCAGGAACCTCCTGCATGATGGCCTCCGTGCTCTGGCTCATTCCTCTAGCCTACCTGGCCGGCTGCGACTTTCTTACCTGAGTGAAAACATTGAGTTTTTGTAAGGAATGAGCTTTGTTATTTTTATTTTTTAATAAAAATTGTATATATCTGAGGTGTACAATGTGATGTTTTGAGACATATATATATATGTGTAAATGATTACAACAATCAAGTTAAGAAACACACCCATTACCTCACATGGTTACCGTGTGTGTGTGTGTGTGTGTGTGTGTGGTAAGAACACTTAAGATTTAATCTCTTAGCAAATTTCAAGTGTACAATACAGTCTCAGTAACTATAGTCACCAGACTGAACATTGTACGAGCCTCAGCAACTATTCATCTTATAACCAGAAGGCTGTACCCTTTGACCAACCTCTCCCCATTTCCTCCACCCTCTGACCCTGGAAACCACCATTCTACTATGTACTTCTGTGAGTTCATTTTTTTAGATTCCACATATAAGAGAGACCATGCAGTATTTGTCTTTCTCAGTCTGGCTTATTTCACTCAGCATAATGTCCTCAAGGTTCATCTACGTTGCTGCAAATGGCAGGGTTTCCTTCTTTTTTAAGGCTGAGTATTGAGAGCATTTTATATACAGTTTATGCTACATCTCAAGACCACAGAGGGAAATAAGGAAAGTCCAGGTAATAGAGAAATAAACAGATCATTTTAAAAAGTTATAAGGCCAATCTAACACCGCTTTCCCGCCCACCCCCCCCCAAAAAAAACAACAGTGAAGCAGAGGTAAGCAGGGTTGTTTCTAACAATAACAATTACAGACAAGATTTCCTGAGTATCTACTCTGTGCTGGATTCCATTCAAAACACTTCACATGCATTATGTTACTTATACTTTACAGCAATTCCAGTTAAAATTTACTATTATTATCCCCATTTAGGGATTTATAAAGAGGAAGAACCAAGAGTCTCAGTAATTTGTCCAGTGTTAATTCTCTCACTGGGGCCCAGATGGCTGATTTCTCGAATCTGCATTTTTAAATCTGTGTGCTTCGCCTGTAACTGTGGGCGTCCTGGGAGAAGGAAAGCGGGGCAGCCTGACTCTCAGCTCCACTCTCAGGAGGGAGCAGATGAGGACTGTTTCAGGGTTTCATACTGATTATTACAGCGCGCGCGCACACACACACACACACACACAAACGCATCTGCACAAAGGTGAGCACAGCCCTGGGGCTTGGGGACCCGCATGGATGCCGTTACAGCACGCGCACACACACACACACACACACACACACAAACGCATCTGCACAAAGGTGAGCACAGCCCTGGGGCTTGGGGACCCGCATGGATGCCGTTGCCTACAGACTAACAAAGTGACCCTTGCCATGCTGCACCCCATTTCTTCCCCTGGAGCATTTTGGTCACCATCATCCAGGCTGACATAACTTCTCCAGCCACTAGGATTTCAAGCAATTTAAGGCTTCAGGGATGTTTTAGAGAACCAAGCGCCATTTTGCTCAGACTCAGAGGGAAACAGAGCAAATGAACCCATGACTGGGTGACACCCAACCTGTCCCAGACAAGTCAGGCTCGTGTTGAGTGCATGAACTGTGCAGATGGTCTGCAAGGAGAGCAGTCTCCACAGGGTTGGGCCAGCACAGAACTTTCTTGCAAGACCCCAGCAGCACCATCCTGTGGGGAGTCCAGGCTGACAGCCGGGAGTGAGGGCTGATCTATTTCTGACCTCGTGCCAGGAGGAAACATCCAAAGACGGCTCCTGGCCAAGCCCACTGGTGAGTACAGTCAGCAGATTGGAGAGGTCTCTCACCTACGGGATTTTTATTTGCACAAAACAAACAGCACACAACTTGTTTAAATTTCCAGGTCATGGAGTTTTGGAATTGTGATAGAAATGCCTAATGCTTCTATCGTGCAAAAGCCCAGGGAGGACAACACACAGGTAGATGCTGATCACAGGTTGAGGAGGCATTCCCGAGGCCCCAGGGCACGAGGTTCTCTCCGCTTCTGGGCACCTTCTCAGACTACCTGGGACATCACAGCTTCCTACAACAGAAAGATGAATTGTCGAGGGTTTATTGTGACTGTAAGATGTTCTGAGTACACACCTGAGAGAAGCTGAGGAGGGATGCTGGTGGGTTGATGCCTGGGTGACAATGAAGGCTTTTACGACCCTCCCTGTCAGCCGCGAGGACATCACCACCTTAAAGGCATCTTCCTTCTTCCTTCTTGTGGCTCAAATGCCCAGTTGGGTGACTGCCCACCGGGGCCCTGACACTAACCCTGACCTGAACCTGAAGCCTAACCTGTTTCTGGTCTTCAGGTTCCACGGAAGGTGGCCACAGACCCACGTCCTCAGTTATCTGTAGATGTATAGACATTACAGTAGTTTAATTTTTAAAAGGTGCATTATTTTGAGCTTTTAAAACAAACGCACCATCTTACTTTCTGCGTACTCGAAGTCCCCCAGTGAAGAAGCAGTTTTCTGGTGCTGGAGGGAAAACAGCCCACAGACCAGGAAGAAGCCACATCTCAGCCACTGGCTGATTTGGGCACCTAAATATTTATTCTATTGAGTGTTTCATGAGATTAAATGACTACATGATATCGTACATGTACAATTACGTTTACTATTACAAGAAAGTACCTAGGAATATGATCCACATGGAGTAATGATTTTACAATTTTAGTATTTTAAGACAATTTCCTGAATGCTCAGTAAAATCCAATCGACGGTAACTGCTAGCTGACCTGTGCTGCTCTTCTTCTTTCAATCTACCCCATCTGCCTCCACAGGAGGCTGCTGGGTCCCTCTGTGGTCCATCTCCCAGCCGTTGTGCAGCCCCTGGAGCATCGTGTCTTCCAGCCGCTCATCTCCACGCGGCGTCGCAGGCTTGTCCAGCTCCCCTGCAGGCGCCCCTCTCCCCTCCACGGCCACCACAAAGGCGTGCTTCTCCCCTCCCTGCCCGGCTCTGCAAAGCTGGCCCAAGCTCAGGGCTCCCATTGATTTCAAAAGAAGCCCTGGGCTTGGGTAACTCAGCCTACACAAAAGCAGTGCAGAATCAGACTCAAGATTTCTCAGTTCCAGAAAATTTGCTTCACTCAGATCAAATGCCTCTGGAATGCTAAGTCAAAGAAAGCCATTCGGTAACTGGGTCTAATTTAAAACTGATGTAGCAAGTAAGTTGCACCAACTGCCATGTCTTTTGCAAACCAGGGTATAACATTAATGAAATACAAGATTATCTGTTAAAGATCTGATCAGAGCCTTTAGTAACACAAATGTGTGCCCTGAGGTCAGTAGGAGCTCTGTGTGTGTGTGTGTGTGTGTGTGTGTGTGTGTTGGCAGCAAGGGAGAAAATTACAGGAAAGTTTACAGAAGGAATATTAAAAATGGTAGAGAAAAATTAGATCAGTCTTTCTTTCAATGTATCCTCAGTCACCCCGATCTGGCTGAAAGTGCATCGTCAAATATTTAAAAAGAAAATAATGAATCTTACATTCTAGCTTCATGGAATAAAGAGGATTAAAATAGCTGAGTGGACAAAAAGAAGCAAGCATGAAGAGGGAAAAATCCTAATTAGTTAATACAAAACATGCTGAATCCAATTATGAGCATCCTGCAATTCGGATTTGGTTCTTTCTGAACAGATGAGAGCAAATATGTCTTTAAATCAATACTGCGTGCCTGAGCTTCCAAGCTGCATCCAGCCATCGCAGAGGGTTGAAAAGGGACTTTAGAAAGACCCACTAGGAAAGTGCTGACCTGACTTCTGAGGATCGTTGGTGTTGTAATTTTCTCAAACCCCCAAGAGACTGATAAAGAAACTGGAGTAGTTCATTAGCATAAGACTGGCAAAAATCTATTGATTTTTAACTCCACAGAATATTCTGTTTTCATTACGATCTGCTGAGTTATATCTATTATTGGTCCAGGGCCATCTCACCCTGGTTAACCGTGAATCTCCATTATAATGAGAACACACCTTGAAGAAAACACGGAGAACTCTACCTTGCTGTCAGCTATTGTCACACTGTTCTGGGACTCTTCCATCTGGATTCCAGCTTTGTATTTTTAGAGAGTAGCAGAGTATTTAATCCTGGATAATTAGAGTTTCCCGGAAAGGACAAACTCATTTATATGACTGTCAAGTGAACCAGATCCTTCAACCGCTGTACTTGGGGTTTTATTGTAATGTTTTAAACAACTTGGTAGGAATTAGACAAAATTAAGATAAAAATGTCAAAGCTGTCTTTAAATCTCAGATGGCTGATCTAAATTTAGAAAATGCAGTTATACGCAGAAAAGTTGGTACAAAATATATATTTGGTCAAGTCTTTTGACAGTATTAGGATGGTGAAGGATCCGAATTGGGGGGAAGGGGTTTGCTACAGAGAATGTGCCTGGGGCCGGCTTACCGACCCTTAGCCTGAAGGATGGTATAGGCAAAATGTCCACCAACCTGCAGTACTTCAGTGTGATGGGGGTGCTTGGGAGGGAGAACCAAGAACTTTACCATTTAATTGTCCTTTCTACCTTCCCATCACTGTTCCTTTCAGGTATAAAGGGTTAGTTTTGTGCTATATTGAGTCAACTTTCAGTTTCTATAAACACACACACAGACACACACACACACACACACACACACACACACACACATACACAGACAGAAAACAAATCATCACTCCCAGAAAAGATTTGTGTACAAAAATGGTGAATAGTACAACAGTGGCAAGGCCCAAGTCCACCTCTTCCGGCCAAAATCGCTTCTCACGTGGTCAGTGTTCCAGAGCACAGTGGACCTGCAATGGATTAGGTCACAGGGGAACCTGGCAGTGGGTCTGAAGGCTTGAGGAGGCAGCCACCAGGGACGCGTGGCCCCCCCCAAGAGCAAGTGGGCTGCTGGTGCCAGATGCTGCGGCCCTGCTTGCTTAGGATTATCCAGCCCTTTAAAATGGGGTGGACAGAGGGCCTGTGGGCACCCTCCTCTAGGCAGCCGCTAGAACCAGTCCCCTGCCACCTGCCAGCCTCTCTGCACACAGCGGCTTCACTTGTCCCTCCCAGAACTTCATGCCGGCTTCCCCAAGTGTGCATGAGCTGGTCAAGCCACCTGTCTCAGAGTGGATTTCCTGGTCTTGGGGAGCCCCCCGTGCACCAGGGATTTCATGGCAGGGTGTTCGGAAAGCCTCCTGCAGCTTGTCTTCCTCTGGGTGAATTGGAATACTCACCAAGAGTGGAGACCCGAGGAGTCCTGCAGTTCTGACAGCAGTTAAGCTGGGTTGGATGCAGGTTTCTGAGCCTATTTGCTCCAAGAGTCCCTTTGCACACCCTGCTCCCCACCCCTGGCCCTATTATTGTCCACGCCTGGGTCAGCTGTGCCACAGAAGGTATGAAGCGGTGTGCATTTTAATGAGCCAGAGCTGCTTGGATCCCAGGCAGAGCCTGCCTGCAGGAAGGGCCCTAAGCCTCACTCACAAGTCATGCCAAGCCCAGGGCTCTGCAGAGCTGAGGCTGGTCCACACCAGCGTGGCCAGAGTACCTACGGCTGGCCTCTCCTGACTGGTCAGTGCCCAGGCTCTCTGGCTGTGTTTCCAGGACCACCCCTGGGAATGTGGGGTGCTATGTCCAGCCAGTCCTGAGCAGTGATTGCCAGCAAGCCGTCTTGTGGGCCCAGCTGTCATTTTCCCATTGTGGGAGAGGCTCCGGCCATGTCTGTCCTGCATATGTATCACCTTTCCAAGTCATAGGCTCTCCACCCCATTCCTGAATCACTCACTAGTCACTGGACCAGCTAGAGAATCAGAAACATTAATAGGTGTAAGAGAGGTTTGCAAACTCTAAGTCCTCTTGAAAATCTTATTAGTAAGGATAGTAAAAACACAAAAGCAAAAACGATAAGTAGTCAAGATGCTATAGAGTGAAAATATTGGGGGTGGGGGCATCACAGCCCCAGTGAACTTGATCTCATGGGAAGTTGCCCTGAATTGCAGCAGCCCTTGACAGTGGCTTAGAAGGCGTGTTGAAGAAATTCATTTCTAAAAGATCTGACTTCCTTATGAAAGTGAGTCCCCTCTCAGCACAGCAGGAGTTGTCAGACCTGCTGCCCCCCTCACTGCTCCATGGGAGAGGGCCCACCGATCTCCAGAGGACAGGAAGGACCTTGGAAAACTGTCCATGCCGTGAGGAGTCCTCTCCTCTGGGGCGGGGGTAGGAGTCGCTGGTGGGGAAACATCTCAGGCAGGCATTTTGCCTGAGAGCTGCATCGCTGACTAAAGGATCCCACTCGAACCCCAGAAAAGCTGCTAGAACCATGCTTCTTGCTCCTTGATTTTACATGATGTAGATTAGTATGGACTTAATTTCCCCTGAGTTGAAAAGACTTATCTGAACAAACTACAGCCATTCTAAGGTGGTTCTCACCTCGCCACTGCCTACCCATGACACTAGTCTAGATTTCAACGTGAAGGGAGCCTCCCGGGGTCCTGCCGCGGGAATGTCCACATAGATGCCCATTGAGCCACGAGGGCACGGCTGCACCCTTGGGAGGGACCCCGTGATGTCCAAGAACCAGTGAGGACTTTCTCTAACTAGGCTGTGGAATGTAAAAAGATTCCATTAAGTTGCTCAGAATTTATCTGTGTCCAAACCCTGTGGTTCTATTGAGTCAAAGGCGCATGTCCCAGGACCGGAATTTGGAAGAGGTCTCCACAAAGCACCAGGCGCTGCTGCAGAGTCTGACCTGTCGAGAAGGTGGGTCAAAGAAACAGCAGTGACTCTCCAGGGAACCGAAACTGGGACAAGTGGACTCCCTTCCACTAGAAGCTTCAACTATCAGAAACGAGGGCTCCTCCTAAGAAATGACAAGGACTCGCCGAGTTTTCTGCACTGTGGTCCAGCACTAGGAGGTACGGGATGAGATCTCGATCATTCTCTACGCTAGAATTACTAACATTAGATGCAGAGATGAGATGTCCCTTTTGGAAAACCATGGACTATTTCCTTAGCTTCTCTGAAGAAGATGGAGGAAGAACGGGAAGAAACCTAAAGAGTGGAAAATCTGAGAGATTATCCTCTCTTTTAGCTCCATCTCCTCATGACCCTACCATTCAGGCAACCTGTGGGAAATAAGGAAATACGAAAGGAAAAAGAGGTCTTGGTAGGATGACAGAAAGGCAGAGACCCAGCGGCAGTGAGCGATTCTGTGGGGAAATTGGATGCTGAAAACCAACAAGTGAAGCTGGGCAGAGACTCAGGACGTGGACGGAAAAGACCTGAGGCTGGAAAGGCTGAGACCCAGACAGAGCACAGATCAGCTCTGAGAAGGACATGTTCTCCCAAAGAGAAAGAGGCCGGGACTGGGCTGGACCAAGACTTCGCTTGCGACCACTGTGTTTAGGAGGGACCTGCAGGTGATCCAGTTTGCCCAGGACCGTTGTAGCTTTCGCACTAAAAGGCCGTGTTCTGGGGGTCCCTGGCTGCAGGCACACCAGGGTGACTGGCCCCTCGTCCTTCCCTCATGGAGAAGGACCCTGATGGAGCAGGACACCTCAGGTGCCCGTGTGTCCTCCACCTTCACGTGTGTCTGCCGTAGTGATTAAGGAAATAGCATGTGGCTCACGATGTTGGGGTGAACAGTGTCCTCCAAACTCATCTCCACCTGAAACCTCAGAATGTGACCTTGTTTAGACATAGTCTTTGCTGATCTAACCAGTGAAGATGAGGTCATGCTGGATGAAGGTGGACCCTAACCCAATGACTGGGGTCCTCATGAGAAGAGAAAAGAGAGAAGACCATCAGCAATGGAGTGGTGATGGGAGGAAAGCACCTACAAGCCAAGGGATGTGAAGAATTGCCAGGAACCAGCAAAAGTGAAAGCGCCCAGGAGGAATTCTTCTCCAAAGCCTTCAGAGGGAGTGTGGCCCAGCCAACACCTGGTTTCAGACTTCTAGGCTCTGGAACCATGAGACAATAAACTGTTATTTTAAGCCACCCAGTTTGTAGGACTTTGTGACAGCAGCCACAGAAAATATAGTTACTGTGTCTTATTTGGTCCTAATCAACTGCTCACCACTATCTTTCTGTGGTTCCTCTCAATTCTGTGAAATAAAACCAGGTCAGCCTTGAAAAGGAAGACCCACCTGGCTTGGATGGACCCCGTGGGTGTGAAGCTTGCCCCATGGGTGCTCAGACAAAACTCACTTCCTGGAGCCCTGACTCAGGGGAACCAGTCCAGCATACCTGATCATGGCATCTGGAAGGAGGCCCTGGTCCTTTGGTCAACCCTTAGTCCATCCTGTGTGTGGGTATCTCCAGTGGACCCCCAGTAAGAGGCGGGATGCTCAGAGCTTCAGGCAGCTACTGAAAAGCATCTGTGTGGCCGTGAGGACAGAGGGGCATTCAGAGCTCCACCTGCACTTCTTCATGTCCTCGAGGACCTTGGATACAAAGCACACAGTCGACGTCCCTGTGGACATGAAGGATGGGCGAACTTTGCCGTCTGCTTCTCCTCCCCAGACATCTGGCTGAGTCCTGGTCTACCACTGCAAAGTCTGTGGGGTTCTAAGTGACTCTTCCCAAGGTAACAGGTGATGACCCATCTGAGGACTCTACGAAGCTTGTGCTCTGCAATGTGGGCTCTTACCTCTCCCCCTGGAGAGAGTCTTGGCCTTGGATGATGTGTCAGTCAAGGTTCTCCAAAGAAATAGAACCAACAGAAGACAGATGGATTGATAGATACATAGATACATAGATAGATACACAGATACATAGATACATAGATAGATAGAGATTGAGACACCAAAACAGCAAAAACTAAGAGAAGTGAATGGCTATTCCCCTTGTTTTAATAGAAGTTCAACATTATCTATCTATCTATCTATCTATCTTACATATATATATTCTACATATATATTCCATATATAGCTATATATATAGATATAACATAATGTTATATCTATCTGATTTTTTAAATAAGAAGAACTTTTTCTTTAAGGAATTAGAACCCCCAGTTGTGAGGCTAGCAAGCCTGAAACCCACAGGGTAGGTCAACAGGCTGGAACTTGGGCAGGAGTTAATGCCACTCTCTGGAGACAGAAGCTCTTCTTCTCCAGGAAACTTCAGGAATATCTGAGAAGGCACAGTCATCCTATCCTGAGTCATCCTATCATGAATTGCATAAAGGAAGCCTTTTATGATAGATGCTGTGACAATGACCCACGCAGGAAATTGAACCTGGAAAGCATACTTATTTATTCCTCTAGCCCTCTTGAGATTAAACAATTCAAAAACCCAATTCTTTAAACTGCATATGGAAGGATACCAAAAGGAACTGCCCAGGTACAGCCTGTGTACATAAATGAGGCCGCACACCGGGGAGGCTTTGTTGATTTAGTGAAGGAGCTTTCTGAGTGCATGTGTGTTTGGTAAAAGTTCAACAATGATGCCTGAAAACCCAGCAACTACTACAGAACCACAGCTCGTAGTCTGGCAACCCCGCCAAGCTTTAGAAGGAAAGAGCTCTCCGGGCACTCAATCGTGAGACCGGCTGTGGTTCCGAATGCACAGCTTGGGTCAGACCTGTTAGAAAACTGATAACTTATTTGCATAGCATCGTGCTTGAGGTAATCGGCCAACAGTCCCCGCTTCCCTTTTATCTTTGGACTTCCACTCCATGCCCTGTCCAGGCATTGAGAAGCCTCAGAGTTATTTGTTTTATCTGAGCAAACAATGATTTCCATTATGATCTTAGTTCAACTCTTCGGAAACCTTGGAAAAGGCACACACAACATATATTTTGATATTTATGACTGCTGTGAGCACAAAAACAGGAGCGTCTGGTAACTCGATCATTCTGAGTAGCTGCCACACATTTTTAACAGACTACTCACTGGGATGGAAATAGAGTCTAGTCATAGGTACAGGTGTAGAAAAAGATGTAGCTGATATATAGATACAGATACAAAGATAGATGCAGCTATAAATATAGCTATTAAGATAGATACAGATATAGGTATAATTTTACATATACATATAGAGATGGGGGAGACAGACAGACATGTAAAATTAACAAAGCTTCTTTTATAAAGTCAACATACTAGGGCCATTTTGAATCTCAAACGTTTCCCATATTATTTTATTGAAATTAAATATAAAGATGAAATTTAGGAAAATATGAAAGATTAGTACAGCTACTTAATACATTTCTACTGTTTGTATTCTACAATATGATAAACTACCTAATTATACAGGTCTGTTTCATGCATTGTTTGTGCACAAAAAAACTGTAAACAACAAAAACTCAGAGAATGAATGGATGTTCCCTTTGCTTTAATAGAAGATTAACGTCTCCACTGTTAATGTTTACGATAGCAAATACATTAATGGTAGGGACATACACCCTACACTTCTATTTTAATGTAACCGTAATATGAATTGTTCTATGCTTATCAGAAGAGATGAGTTACATAAAAACTGAATGTGTGCATTGTTTTTCATTTTGAAATTAAATCATTGCTCATTGAACCAAACTACTCGTTTTTGTGGGTAGCTTCTGCTTGCAGAAAGGTGTGTGGACACGCAAGAACCACCAGCAGAGCTTTCCTTCCTGATGTGATAACTCTCCATTTTGCAACAATGTTCCAATCAGGTGCTGCACTGTGTTTTGAAGGAACTGTTTTTCATATTCAAAACTCTAAAGAAAAAAAGTATTCAATACTCTAAAGGAAAGAAGCCCTTCTCTTTGTTTCAATAAGCCACACATGTTTTATCTTTTAATTGCCAAAAATGTTAGCACAATTTTATTCTACATAAAGCCAATATTTATTCTAGTGTAAATATTACCCAGGGATGTTTGGGGTAATCTATAATGCACAGGAGGGCTGCTTCAAGCACGATTAGTACAGTGTATTTGAAACCCAGCCATGGATGCTCCTGGATCAGGTCTCATTTTTCTTTGCATTTTGCCCTAAAGAATAATGATACTTACCCTTCAATAGCATCACGTTGCCAGAAAATCTGATGCACTGGTACTAGAGTCATCTGTTCCAGAAATACTAATTTCCAAAGGTGGTACATTTGGCAAGATGGTCTTAATGCCTGATATTATGTGGGTAAACACGAATCTTTGAAAGAAGCTCATTTAAACTCATTTTAAAAAGCATCATGTTAGCTCCTTTATTTTGTCTTCCTTCTTTGCTTCATAAAAGCAATTCAGGCAAAATTAACTGTCTCTTGGAGTAGCTGTCCCAGAGGTATCACATCCACAAAGCAAAGCAGAATCCAAAGCTCTATGGTAGCAAAACAGAGAACCGTCCAGAATGTCTCACCGGCACATCTAGGTCAAATTTTCTTGCCCCAAGACACTTATGTATAAAATAGCCGTGACACCTTTGTCACACTAGAGCAAGCGTGTGCACCTGCAGTCTGGCATGTAGGTGCCAGCCCCACAAGGCAGAATGTCACCTGTTGCCTCAGCACCCCCTTGCTGGAAGGGCAGGTGCCGTGCGGTCTGGCTCCGCGGCCCGAGCGTCTTGTCTGCCAGGCTGGACTTCACTTATGTATTCCTCCTGGGCGCCACAGGACGCGGAAGCCAGGAGTTTCATCAGCAAAATGTCTTTTGTTTTTCTTGCTTTACTTATTCAGAAATGGAACGGAGGTTTTTCTGTTTTTGTCTTAGAATTCAGTTTTTATCAGATTTCTCACATTTGATTCAATAATTAGACAATCAAGTAATTTATGATATTTAAGCCGAGAATCTATTTTGGTTTAAATTATATGGAAAACGGAAACAGATATGTCCTAAGGCATTAGATGTCTCTGGTCTCCACTTCTGCTCCCTTCTGGGAGGCTGCTGCCTCGCCAGAACAAAGGGGTAGACAGAATGGCTTGGAGCTCAAGCAGAGTGCAGGACAAACCTCGGGAAACCACTTGGACACGTGACAAAGTTTGACCAAGGGAGGATGTGGACAGGGACGGTACCTCTCACCCAGCACATAACTGGTAAATGGCCTGTTCTGAGTGTGATTCCCTGTGGTATAGGGTAGTGCCTGTCTGTCATCATCTCCTGGTTGATAGTCTTCTTGCTTTAAGTGATTATCAAATGTCCACGTGTTAAAATTCACCTGGGAAACATCACGATTTGTCTTAATGAAACCAACTCAGAAAGTGAGGCTTTGAACCCTCAGTGTGCTCTCAGGGGCAGGAGACACATTTGTAGTTTTCAGCAGTTCTATTTCTGTGGATTGATATTTCATAACTTTTATTACTTATTAGAAATTTTTCAAAGGACAAAGAAAATTGATGTATTTAAAATATGATTTACTGTTATATAATAATATTTTTAATGTTATTTTAATAGAATACAATTAACTTTACCTTCAATTACAATTTGGGTCCTTTGCAACCTTTTATAAACTCTAAAATAAAAATGGGGCTCTTACTGATTATTATTTTCCTATATTTTGAAGCATTTCACCATTTTAACATTCTAGGAATTATTTCATCTTTATATTTTCTTTCAAACTATGTTTTTAAAAAGCTAAAATAATAAGTATAGAATAACGATGGAATCACCTGGAAGGATAAAATGTAATAAAATAGGTATTATTTCATCATCCTTTGGGTTTTTTTGTGTGTGTTGTCCAAAATATTGCATCATCTTTCCAGAAGATGTAAAAATGACCTGACATTTTCTTTTTATTTCTTTTTTAGTTTCACTGAAAAGATTTAGGAGTTCAGAATTTGTCCAATTTTGCCCAAAATGGTAGAAAGAAAAGAGATGAAAGTGAAAATATTTTACCATTATTAGGCAACTCAGAGGGTTAATATATAGATGTCAGCTCTCTGAAATCTCAGAGCATGTTCAAATGTCCAAGACACATTTTCTCAAACTCAAGAATCCGTGAGTGAACAACACAGTCAACAGACAAAGGGGAGATAATGGTACTGTCACCCAGTTAGTCATCCACCAGGAAGGGCTCCATCACAGAGTTGATTGGGACAAGAATCTGCATCTTCCTGTTTGGCTAAATGGACACGTGACAGTATCCTTTCAATTCTTACGATGAAGTTTTTGTGCGAAAATGTATTTAATATAGCTCTTAAGTGGACAAATAGTAGGTATGTATACAAAATGATTGGAAGGAAATAGATGATGTAAAAATGAAAAAAAAATCATTGGATTTATTCTTTCAATTAATGATGAAAATTGTTTGAAACTATGGAGCAAAGAAGACGGCTACCTTCTCTCTTCAAGAAAATTATGAGGTGTCCAAAATTTCAAAAACTTCCTTAAGTATTTTGCACGCTGACGGTGCTAAGTACAAAAAGGACTCAGAGTCATGATAATCTAGAAACTATCAGAGAAATAATTAGAATTTGGAATCAGTTTTTACAGGAAAGTTTTGTTCCAGGTTTATACAAGAAGGTTGGTGCGCTGATAGTGTATTCAGAGGACTTTATCTGTTTCACACATAGAGACCTACAAGCTAGAAAAGATGGAAGCAAAATGTGGGTGTGCAATGCTAAAATTCTTGTGATTGTAAATGGTGTGAAAATTGACTTAAAATATAAAGGAATGAAAAGGAAACGGATCCACTGTGCCAAGGTGATAAGTGGTGATGAAGGCTTTTCCTGGCATCCTGAGTGTATTAGTCAGGGTATATATATATAGAGAGAGAGAGAGAGAGAAAGAGAGAGAGAGAGAGAGAGAGGGATTGATTGTAAGGAATTGCCTTGGCTTATGTGATTAGCGGCTGAGGAGTCCCCAGATCTTCAGTCAGCAAGATGGACACCCAGGGGCACAGTTCCGGGCCAACCCTGAGGGCCTGAGGAGCAAGAGAGCCCACGGTGTAAGTCCGTCATTGGATGACCAACGTCCCAGCTTGAAGACAGCCAGGCAGACAGAGACGCCTCCCTCACTCAGCTTTTTGTTCGATTCAGGCTCCCAGCAGGTTGGGTGAGGCCCCACCCTCATCAGAGAGAGCAATAAACTTCCTCAACCCACAGATTCAAACGCTCACCTCATCCAGAAACACCCTCGCAGGCACACCCGGAGGAATGATTAACCAAATACCTGGGCGCCCCTCGGCCCATTCAAGTTGACACGTAAAACGAACCATCTCACTAGAGGTTCTGGCATCTGGGAAAGGGCACCCAAGGCGTTTCTGTTCAGTGCTTTTAGGAGTCGGCTGCTCCTGCAGTCACGTGTTCTAGAACAGGAGGCGAGTAGAACACGCGATAGACGTGACTGTCCACACCAGCAGGTCCCTTAAACTTAACAGCTACATCCTGTGAGGGTGCGCTGTCCAGCCCCCAACACACAGCGACTGATGTTTAGGGGTGTTTGATCAGGTGCAGGGGAACCCACTTCATGGGGGACCCCACATAAATGAGTGTGACTGGCTGATATGACAGCAGCTCCAAGTTGTCAGAACAAGGCCAGTCCCAAGTGGGTACACGACAAACACGTGCCAGGGAAGGGGGCAGGACGGAGGGAAAGAAGAGGGGAAGCTGCGGGGGGAGGGAAGGAGGCAGGGGGAGAAGAGTAGGCAGGCAGGCCCCGGGTAAGATGAACTTATTGATTAGTTCCCTGGTAAAAGGAGTAAGCCTGGGTCAGAAAATGAAAAATCACTCAAAATAATCGTCCAATAAGTAGTAGATTCTAAAACTTGTTCTTCTTGTAAGGAGACTTGGGATGTAGAGTAGTACACAGCAGACCCCGGAGAGGCCCTGAGGGGGTCTATCGCTGTCTGGAGCGCCGTGTCTGGAGGCACGACTGTGCCCCGAGCCTGTGTCCTGTGCTCTCAGAGGACTGAGGCGATGGCTGCAGGTGCCCGCGGAGTGGCGGTATTCCTGGGCCCCAGGTGGCTTCCTAACTGTCCTCCGTCTTGTCCTCACCCGGACGTGAGCCTGCATTCTTCACCTGCCCTCTGACCTCCGTCACAACAGCTCCAGGACCTGGTCCCCTACCCTGGGCTGGGTGTCGGTCCCTCTCATCGCGCCCTCCTCGTGCTTCCTACAGGTTCGCACGTCCTGTGGCTCCAGGGCCACTGTCCTGGGCCCCCCCCACGCTTTGCTCCGGATTCTCGGGTCTTCCTCGGGGTCTCTTACTCTCACGCTGCAGAGGGTCCCCCCCACTCGTCAGCCCTCCTCTGGACTCTGGCTGTCATCCGCGCCCTTGCTCTCCTGGGAGGCGAGGGAATTAACCAGACCAGGCTTTGCAAGTACCTTCTGGGCCCCTCTGCTGGGCTGTTTGATTCCAAGGCCTTCGGGGTGGGGCTGCTTGGATGGGTCAGTGGAGGGGGCAAGCTGGAGGCTCCTGGGGTCAGTTCAAGGGTCAGGCTGCCCCGTATCCCTTGGGAGAACGTTGCCATGGCATGTCTGAGTCCAGAGGGCCCAGGAAGGATCACTCAGGGGTTGGGTTCCCCAAAGTGCATAAAACTTTAGGCCTCACAGACCTGGCCCTGCCTCCGGGGAGGTGGGCCGACCAGGGGCCCGGGAGCTCACTCAGCTGAGCAGCCCTCCGTGTGTCCACATCCCAACACCTGCTCCAGAGGTGCTCACCGGGAACCAGGACTCCAGAGCCACCCGGTCTGTGCGCAGAGTAGGCGAGCGATAGAATGTAAGTGGAGGGATTCTCAGTATTTCACGAAAATGCAGTGATTCTGCAGGTCCTTTGAAAGGACCCCAGAACTCCGGGCGGTTGAGGGAGGGGTCGGGGCAGAAGAGGCAGGAGGGATTACGCTCTTCCTCCACCTGATTTCTTCCTGATTTGTGTCAGAGCAGGAGAATAGAAGTGTCCAGAAAGCCCACTTTGCTTTTTCAAAGTAATGGAATTCTATTTGGGTCTTTAAGATTCTAAGGAGAGTAAATGGATCTTTGATGAAAGTTTATGGGCTGGAAAAGCAAAGTTCTTTAAACCTTGGTTCCCCAATACCTATCCCTTTTCTCTTTCTCTCCCAATCTGTTTACCTCAAAGCTCAATGGAATGTTTTCTTTTTAAAAAGTAAAAAGAAAGGAAGAAAGAAAAAGAAAGGAAGGAAGGAAGGAAGGAAGGAAGGGAGGAAGGGGGAAAGAAAGAAAAAGAAACATATATGACTAATACTTGTATACATTGAAATATTTTAATTTGATTGTGGAAACATGGGCTTGCAAAAAAAACCAGTAAAACAGTAAGGAAAAGAAAATCCAAAACCCAAGTAAATATTGAAAAGCTCAGTACAGTGGCCAATCCCTGTAAGTTGTGTTGTCACATTTTCTAGTGGTAAAAATACAATCCATCTTCTTGTTTGCCGTGGTCTGATTGTAAAGCACACTGCACACTTACTCCTCATCTCCAAGGCAATGTACTGGGTGAACAGTGTTCCCCTAAAGTTCACGTCCACCTAGAGCCTCCAAATGTGGCCTTATTTGGAGGTAGGGCCTTTGTAGGTGTCATAAACTAAGATGAGGCCATACTGGAGAAGGGGGCCCCAAACCAGTGACTACTGTCCCTGTAAGAAGGTGGAAAGACGGAGATACAGAGTGAGCACAGCCACGGGGGGACGAAGGCAGAAACCGGAGTGACCCCGAGGCAGGACTAGGAACCCCAGGCGCAGTGCCAACGCCTGATGCCTGACCGCTGGCCTCCAGACTGCAAGGGAACAGTGTGGCTTTAAGCCGCCCAGTTTGTGGTCATTTGCTGAAGCCGCCCCAGGAGACTGGCCCACCCAGCCTCCTAATTCGCAGGCCAGCCAGGCCGTGGCCGCTCCTGCGCAGAGAAGCACCGGGTACTGGGGAGCTCGCGTAAGCAAGGCGCACCGAGAACCGGTACGGTCCCTCCATCAGGCCCGGTGCACAGGTGGCCTACCGGGAGAGCAGCTGACCAAGAGACCCTTCAGGGGGCATCGCTTACCCCTTGGCATCCTTGTAATGGAACGTGTGGACTCAGCCACCGGAGCAGACTCACCTGCAGTTCGCGCGGTGCTCAGCGGCAGGAGAGCAGGGCAGCGCAGACGGGGTCTGGGCGCTCCCCCGGGCCATGCCTTCTGCTTTGTAGGAAGGCGAGGCCGCGAGTGTGGGACTGGCCTCTGCTGCCCCCGCATCACGGCGCGGCTGTGCAGAGTCGCGGCGTGGGACCCCAGGGGCCAGCAGAGAGTGTGCGCAGGCGCAGTGCGCAGCGGCCGCCATCGGTCAGAGGACGCGCAGAGCTGCGAGGGCTGGGCCGCCTTCACGGGCTGGGGGCTCGTTTGATGCCCAGAACCACATACATTTGCAAGTTCAATGACCGGGCTGGGGAAGCCATAAAGGGGTTTCTGTAGACATGGATCTTTGGATCAAGTCTTTTTTGTTTCCTTTTTCTTTTCAAGACCTAAGTCGCGGGAAGCATTGAGTTTGCATCTTTCTCTTTGCAGCTTCCCTAGGGTTGTAATTCGCTTTATGCTCCTATTCCTGCCCTCAGATAGCTGCAGGGAACGGCTTAGTAGGCTTGGCCCCCAAATTTGTACGTCAGGAGCAGGCTTCCAGTGGGGCAAACCCTGGAGGGTCACCGCGGGTTCCCCCGAGGACCCGGCTTTGGAGTGTGGGGCTCTTGTAGGGTTAGGGGAGGCCCCCCAGCCCAGACAGCAGCCCTAAGGATACGGAGGCACCTGGAACCACTTCCTGGAATCAGGGAGCCAGGACTGTCCTGGCGGTCAGCAGTGAAGCTGCCTAAGGCCCACAGAGACTGTGCAGAAATTTCCAGAAGAATCTGGAAATATGCTGGGCACACACACGTGAGGCTTCATTTTATCTGACATATTTGTAAGACGCCAAGGATCTTAAATACACAGTGCACAGACTCTTAGCAACAAATGCACAAATTCTCCTCCCCTGGGCATCATCCTCTGCCTGAGCCGCTGCCCCAATCACACTGTACGGCGTCCACGTAACTTGGTTCATGTCCGCAGGAGGCCGCTGATTAAATTACCTTCTAAGGCAGTGCAGTGACCATCGCAAGGATTCATTATATATTGGAAAGAACACTTTGCTCTTTTAACACTCGTGTTCAGGATAAGAAGTGATAAGTGACAGGCTAGGTTTTCTGCGGATTTTACTATATGTAGCTCTTATACTTCAAGCTGCCTAATTAGACTCCTGGCTAATCAGAAGTCACATAATGATGGGTTGTGTTGATGATGGAGTTATTCTATAGGAACAAAATTAAATTTTCATTCTCTAGTATAAATAAGTATTAGAGCAGACCACATTTTTTTAAAAATCCAAGTATTTAAATACTTGTAAGTTTTGTTCCCACAGATGGTAGATTTTTTAAGTGGTATTTTATGAAACTTGCAAATATTATGTGCATTATTTTAAAATAAATGTTTGGCCGAGATGAGAGGTACTGGATGGGAAAATTTTGATCAGAGAGGAATCTGTTCTACCAGGAGAGACTTAGACATGTTAGGAAGTCCAATCCAGAGGTGCCGTTTGACTTGGGATGCGCTCCACCTTTCACTCTGACTTTGGTCATTATCTAGTGTCTCTTATCAGTTTGCATAATTCTTCACTGCTGGCTAGACGGGCAATCAGAGGTGTTAATGACCTGCTGCTGATCTTGTCTTTATTTAAACCTGTGATATTTTATTTATTATGGATTTTGGGGCATTGAGTTTGTTTTTTAAAAAAATATTGCACTGAAATATGAATTATCCTGATGACTGAGGATGTTGGCACCTCCTTAAATCTGAGTGCAGTGTGGATGTGTGTTTGCATGGTTCAGGGGCCTCAGGGGTGGCTGGTGCCAGGACTTGGGGTGACTGGCTATAGTACTGGGTTATACGTGGCAGGTCCACCAAGCTTAGCCATCGTCCAGTTGGACCAATGACATCAGAAACAGTACTTAACATTTTTTTTTTCCAATTTGTACTTTCTGTCCAACATCCTTAAAATATTCTTCCTGGGACTTCCCTGGTGGCACAGTGGTTAAGAATCTACCTGCCACTGCAGGGGACATGGGTTCGATCCCTGATCCTGGAAGATCCCATGTGCCGCAGGGCAACTAAGCCTGTGTGCCACAACTACTGAGCCCACGCTCTAGAGCCTGTGACCTGCAACTACTGAGCCTGCATGCTGCAACTACTAAGCCCACGTGCCTAGAGCCCGTGCTCTGCAACAAGAGAAGCCACTACAGTGAGAAGCCCGAGTACCACAAGGAAGAGTAGCCCCCGCTCGCCGCAGCTAGACAAAGCTCTTGCACAGCGATGAAGACCCAGCGCAGCCAAAAAAAAAAAAAAAAATTCTTCCAGAATGCTAAAAGACAGGTAAGTGAAAAAGGAAATATTCACATCTGTGATATTTAGATAGTTTTACAATTACAAATCGTAGACAAATGACAAAGATCAGTGTATGGAAATGTGTTTGATTGCATCCATTGTTTCAAAAAAAATTCTTATGGTAGTGATATTTTTATTGTTCTTTATTGACATCAATCTAGCTTATGCTAATTAAATGGTGTCTGCCTTTTAAAGTCCATGGATGACAATACATAAAATGACATTCTCCATCTATGCTTGTTGTTAAGCTTATAAAAACTAAAGCTCTCCCATGAAAAGACAAAGATAATAAATTATGGCAGCATTCATGTATTCCTTTGTACATCCATCCATTCATTATTAAATGTTTACTGAGTTGCTGCCATGTGCCAGTGGCAGCACTAAGGTTCTGTAGAGAAAGTGCTAAATGAAAAAGACATAAATTCTACCTTCCTGGGGCTTGCAGTCTGTGTGCCATATGCTAGTCTACACTATGGAATGATGCATGTTTTTAGCAGCATTTCCTACACTTTTATTTAGAAATTTGTAGCAAGAATATTTTACATTAATAGATATCGCGATAAAAAGTTTGCATTAAATATTTTATACACATACACACTTACAGTAGTGTGGAAGGAACTCTGAAATGTTCAAAATAAGAATTCTGAGAATTCTTGTAAAAAAAGAATATATACACACACACACATATATATATAAAATAATCACTTTATTGTATACCTAAAACTAATACAACATTGTAAATCAACTATATTTCAAAAAAAAAAAAAGAACCCTGAAAGACATCCATCAGTAAACAAATCACAAGAAAGAGCATTAAGGAGAAGAAAAACTATTACTAATAGGATCATTGGATTTCAAGGTGGCTGGCCTATGAAATCTTTTTTTCTCCGTCTACTCCATTAATTTTTTTAATATCTGTGATTATATTGCTAGAAAGAGACCAAATTTAAATGACTGATAATGAGCTAGATTTGCTCCATTTTTCATCTATAAAAGTATTACTGTAGTGCATTACTTGATACTTCAGCGGCCTAAAGAAATAAAGAAACAAACGTGGCAAAATTGAATACTTCATTTGTTTTCAGAAAGTTTTGCAGCCATTTATTGACTTTGGAGAATATGGACCAATGAATGCCAGTGACAGATGAAATCCAAGGGCACTCCCTCTGCAGATTGATGGAGAAGGACCAGCATCGTGGATTTTCAAGTAAGAGAACAAATTAGTATTTGAAGAAAAAATGTGTTAACCCCAAGCTTAGCAACTAGCTGAGATAGGATTTCGCTACTTAAGGCACAAAACCCTGGCCATTCAGGCTCTCCGTGAATAAATTATGATCACTCAATGAGATTTAAGAAAATCCAATAAATGAAAGTCACCCTTTTCTTTTTAGCCTCAGTTTCCTCATCTGTATGATTTGTATAAAATTACGGATTTGTATGAGATGCTTTCTAAGGCCCTGCTCCTACAAAAAATCCATGATTTGATATTTTTAGTAGACAAAAGATGATAGAACAATTTTTTCTATAAAATAGCTTTAAAATGTATTTTTTCATAATGTTTGTAGAATACAACTTAAACTGCACTTATATTTTCAGGAAAGCTTTCCCTGCTCAAAGAAAAGTGCCTGTGTGCTCTGGTCCTGTGATTCAAAGCTGTACTCTTTGGATAATTTGTTTTCCAGAATGGAAGGAGGCATCCCCATCATGGACCACCAAAGTAGTTTCTGATGGCCTTCTCATCCATGAGTGAACAAATGTCTGATGAGATTCTTAAAAAGTCACAATTTGGGTGTTGTTTTCCAACCACACCTGACAAAGTACTTGTTCAGGAAATTTACTGTTCATTTTAAAAACTATTTTGGCATTTTGGCTTGGGTTCGAAATAATCTAGTAAAATTATTCAGCTCTTTTTTTTTTCTCTTCTCTCATGTAAAATAAAAATATTTTTATTTTTTGTGGATAAACACAAAGCTTAGAAAGTAAAAATTAACTTCCTTTAAAAACGTTTGAACCACTCAGACAATTTAGTGGACATTTTTAATGTTTCCTAGAATTTTTTTGTTAAGCTGAGGGCTGGGACTGGGGTATGATGAGTTTGGCATTAACCACAGATGCATAATTGAAGGAGAGACCAGACAGAGTACGAGACATAATATTGTAATACAACAGTTAAACAGATAAAATTAACACAAAAAAATCCATGGTGAGCAAAAGATCTCAGTTTTACATAAAGATAAGATGAGTGGGGGTGCATCATGCTTCCGACTGGGCATCCAGGAAGCACTGAAGAGCTTTGCAAACTGATCAGAAACACTAGGTGATCTGACCACAGTTAGGGTGAGGAGTGCACTGTGTCCCAGGTTGGATGTCTCAGCTAGGGTTGGCTTCCCCTTCAGAGGAAGATGCAGGGAACACTGAGGTCATAACAGGAAACAATAAAAAGACAAAGTATTATATTAAGATAGTGTGTCCTCTGGTGAGCTGGACCTCCCGGCACTGGGACAAGATGACCATGTCTTGCTGGAGAAGTTTCCATACCTACCTTCCATGCAGAGCCTGGGGCACAAAAGCCTGGCTTCAATTTGTAAAAAATATGCCATGTCTGTGAAGTGCAATAAAGTGAAGTGTAATTAAACAAGTTTTGCCTGTATAAGTGAGAGTGAGACAGACATCTGAATTCATGGAACTTCATCCTGGTAATATGTTCCACTGTTTCTGGGTGAATAATCCTTAAATGATGAAAATTAAGCTTGTGTCTGTGTGTTATCTCGGGTCTTAACTATATTAGGCCTACAAATTGTTCCATTTCTATCTCCTTTAGATATTAAAAAAAAACTAGCTTGAAAAGATCAATTTAATCTACTACTTTTTGTCACAAAGTCTGAAATCATTGTATGCAGCAATATACCCTTCTCAGTTGGTCAGCGACTTCAATCTCTTCATACCTGTAGAAACTTCACTCTATTTCATCAGTAATTCAGTGTGTAGGATTAAAAACATCATCCAGACGTTGGTCAGACATATTGGCATCCTATGCATTCCAAATCATCCCAATGATCCACATGAAAACAAGGTTTTACACTCGTGTCTGAAAGTCTAATGTCAGTTAAGAAGTCACAATGCCTACAAGAAAGAAGTCAATGTAATAACACAGAAGAACTTGTCCGTAGAGCTTAACATGGAGCCACTTTGAAAGAAAAAGTCAGGCAGGTGAAAGGTGCTTCTGTGCTTAGCAGAGACCATGCCCATAGGGATGTATAGGAGTGTATAATGACAAATAAATAGACAAATACCAGGCTGTGAAGGGCAATGAGAGAAGAACAAATGTTAAGAAGCTTTATCTCTATCCTGCAGGCAATGAGGGGCCATTGAATGTTTTAATGGAAAAAGCATCCTGATTAGATTTTGGTATAGAAATACAGCTCTGGAGGCTGACTAGGTTTCGGAATCAAAGGAGACAATGAGAAAGGTGTTCTAATAATCTGGTTAACATGATGAAACTATGACCTGAGGATGTGGGAGTGTAAGAAGAAGATGACAGAAGTATTAGGGAAATCTTAAGGAGACAGTGTTGAAAGGTTTGCGATGGATCACATATAGGCTTTCAAGGAGAGTGCAAGATAGAGATGTCTGGGGGATATCGTCATCAAAAAAAAGGAACATCATGATTACACAAAATTGTTTTAGAGAATCTAGATAGTATACTAAGAACTCTCAAATAATTGCCTTATATACCAGAGAACAGGAAACACATTAACTCTATTTATGGATGACATTTTATATCCAGAAAAGGAAAGCAAAAAACAAAACCCAGAAACTAATAAAAATTACTAGAATGGACAAAAAGGAACTCTCATACACTGTGGGTGGTACTGTAAATTGGTGCAGCCACTATGGAGAACAGTATGGAGGTTCCTCAAAAAACTAAACATATAGCTACTATATGACTCAGAAATTCTACATCTGGGTATATATCCAAAAAACAAACAAACAAACAAATAAAAAACCAAAAACACTAATTTGAAAAGATACATGCACCCCAATGTTATAATTGCCAAGACAAGGAAGCAACTTAAGGATCCATCAACAGATGAATGAATAAAGATGATGTGGTATATATGTATACAATGGAATATTTCTCAGCCGTAAAAAAGAATGAGATTTTGCCTTTTGCAACAACTCTGATGGACTTGAAGGGCATTATACTAAGTGAAATAAGTCAGATAGAGAAAGACAGATACTGTATGATACCACTTATATGTGGAATCTCAAAAATAAAACAAACTAGTGAATATAGAAAAATGAAGCGGACTCACAGATACAGAGAACAAACTAGTGGTTACCAGTGGGGAGAAGGAAGGGGGCAGGGGCAATATAATGGGTGAGGGATTAAGAGGCACAAACTGTTATGTATAAATATATAATCCACAAAGATATATTCTACAACCCAGAGAATATAGTCAATAGTTTATAATAACTGTAAATGGAGTATAACCTTTAAAAAATTGTGAATCATTACTTTGTACACCTGTAACTTATATAATATCATACATCAACTGTACCTCAATAAAAACAAATAGGCCCAGAAAAAATACAATAAAATAAATTACTAGAACATATAATAACATTTGGTAAGGTGGCTGGATACAAGCTAAATATACAAAACCATAGTTTTCTTCTATACTTTCAATAATTAGAAATGAAAATGAGTACAAATTATTCCATTTTTCCAAGCTAACAAGAACTATAAAATATCTAGGAATATGCTTAATAAGAAAGAAAAAAGATCTGTACTATAAATCCAATTAAAGAACATAAAACAGGTCAAGTAGGCATTAGCTACAAATATCATTTTCTTGGGTAGGAAAACTTAAAATCATAAAAGTATTAATTCTTCCCAAATAATATACACATATGATGCACTTTTATTCAGAAGAAAACTTTATTTTGAACTAAATAAAATGGCTTGAGAGGCCAGGTGTAAGGCAGAGACAATCCTGCTCACCGAAATTCCACATTCTACATGCATATCACAATCTGCTCTAGTCTTAGGTTGAAACCACATGACTGGCCTGACCAACGGACTGTACTTGAGAATTAATGTGGTTTTTTATTCACTTTTCTTTTGCAAAGGCAAATTCAGAAGATGCACTTTGAAATGGCAGTGCCACAAGTGCCACGAGGAGTACCTGCATCCTCAGTCCTCAATAGGAGGAAAGCTGCACTAACCCACCCCTCCTTGGGAGTTTGCAAGAGACACACCTGTGTTGAGTTAAGCATTAAAACTTCAAGGTTAATTGTTTCTTCTTTGCCTAGATGAATCTAACTGAAACAATATGGGAAAGTAAATATTTTAGAATAGACTGTAGAATTTTAAATATCAGAATAGTGATGAAGCACTTGACTTAATCTATTTTAAAATGTACATAAAGCCATTAACATAAAAAGCAGTATTATACTGACATGACAGAAGTCCATAATAGGAGGTATATATAGAAAGTAAGTGTGTACAGAAACAATGGATGACAAAAGAGCTATTTCAACTCAGGATGGTGACACAGGGGTACTTAATAAATGGTGTTGACATAATTAACTGTCCATTTAGAAGAAAACAAAGCTAAATGTCTACTTATACCATAGTCAAACAAAATCTTTAAAAATACACGAATATTTTGACAATCGTTTGGGAGATATTTGTGTTATTGAAAAACAAAGAGCCATAAATTAAAGAGAGACCTATCTGACCACATTTTTTTTAATGGTAAAATATAACAAATAGAGACAAACAATGTACTGAAAAAACTATTTGCAACATATACAAATAACAAAGGGTATATATCACCAGGATTTTACAAATTGAAAAGAAAAAGACAAAAATCTTTTATGGAGCATTGAGTCATAGAAAAGGCAATCCAAATGGCCAGTACACATATGAAAAGAAGCTGAACCCCATTGTCAGAGAAATGCAAATTAAGACAGCTGTGAGAAAGCTTTTTTTTTTTTCAAACCCCACCAGTATAGCAAAATTTTTAAAGTTCAACAGGAGCAGGTATGGATGGGGGTGCTTGAAAATAGTCATTTTCATAAATTACTGGTAGGAATTTGAATTGCTACAGCCTGTTAGAGTCATTTATTAAATAAAGATGTGCATACTCTTTTTTTCTAGCAGTCTTTTTTTTTTTGGTAACTAAAATACAGAAATGTAAAAAGCAGTAATATGTAAGAATACCTGAACAAGAATATTGTGTTGTGTATGTTCGCAAGAAAAAAAAAAATCAGGACCAATAAGAATATTATCACTCTTTTAGCAAGAATGAGTTGTATAGCTCTTGACGGGGAGAATGTCCATGATGTTGTATTAAGTGAGAAAACTCAATTACAGTGTAAGGAGCTTGGTATGATCTTTTTCTGAAAAGCTAAGTGGCAACACCATAACCCTCTCTTTGTGTACTGCTAAGTTTATATAACCTCTCGACCACACCAAGCTAAGGACAGCTACCACCGGCGTTAACGGGTTAACCTCCAAAACAGATCCATGGGTAGAAGAGGAAAGATACTTCTCTTTAAAAATTACCTCTCTGTACTTTTTTTCCCCAGTACTAATAATGAGTATATATTGTTTTTTTAGACTAATAAATAAGATTTGACAAGAAAAAGCATTGAGGATACAGAAAGTCCATCAGGTTTGAAGGTCTGGGGACTCAGGGGCAAAGGGTACAGTCCCTTATCTGTCATCCTTAGAAGCCTCAGGAAGAAGACCTGAAAGATAGGTTTGACGTGATGGACAGGCTGGTGCTCTGGAAACACAGGTGTGTCTCAGTTCAAGCAGAAGGAAGACACTCAAGGTAAATGCCACCAAAATGTGCAGGTATTGGTGTGTATTGATGTTCTGCTAGGTGCCGAGGGCACATCTCCAGGTGAGCTCCAGGCCGGATTCTGAGAATTGGTAAATGGAGGAAATATCATGGTCGCTCTCTGCAAATTTATACTTACCGTAAGTAGGAAGAACTGAGTATTTTTTATGTAATTGGGTAAAATAAGATAACATCAAGTTAAAGTCTAAAAGATTAGCCATTCTGACTATGGTGTGATTACCGTGGTTCTTTTAGGTACATCTGACACTTTGTCCCCTGAGAGACTCGTAGTGGGGCAGCCCGACCTTACCGAAAGAACCAGGGATACCCATGACCGTGGATTCACCCTTACTAGCTGTTCACCACTCTAAGCTCAGTCTTCTCATCTGTAAAAACCTTCAGACCTTGTATGTATTAGAAATAACAGTTACAATATTCCTAATAAACGGTAAGTGCTCAGTTTACACTGGTGTTCTTTTTGTAAGAGTTATTTTCTTGGTAGTTAAATATTTTGGGGGAGCACAAATTAAAGGAATGGAAATTATAAATTATTTTATATTTCTTTAGGTTTCAAAATAAAGAAAAGCTGCTTATTTCATAGGTTATTAGTTATAAAATATCTACATTTGAAATTAATACATTTGAAATTACTGAGCTCTTCCCACATCACTTTGTTTTAATGTTAATGATGATGACGGTGATAATATCAACAATAATTCTGATAAAAGAATTCTAGCCATCAGATAGGTGTAGCCTACTATTGTTATATATTTAACTTAATCACACCGTGAATAGAGTATATTGATATCTGGAATTATTACAACATCCTATGAAAAGGTGATAGAAGTTTGAGGGAGGAAAAACAAAGATACGGCCCTTGCAGGAAATGATTTAAAGATCTCAGGTCAAAGAAAGACTTGTCTGGTTTGTTTTCTATAAACCCAACACAAACATAGTAAAGCAAGGAGCCCTTGTGAATTGACATCCAGTAAAATAATTGCTGAGATGATTTTTAGGAAATCTTAACTTGCTATGAAATGACAAATAATTTTTCCAACTTTATTAATCATTTTTAAGGTCTAAATATGTGAATAAATGCAAAATACATCTGCGGTGATGCTGTCACTTTATCCAACAGTGTCAATTTGCTGCAATATGCCAAGATCAGATTTATTTATGTTGTAAACTAGAACAGTTAAACCCCAGAAGTATCCACACTCCTATCAAGTGTCTCTTCACATCCCGAGTGTTAATGAGCTCAATTAGAACCTGGCATGTCTTGAGCCTGGCTCCCCAGCATCTGTGAAAGGGATACAGACATGAAACAAAGGGTTGCAAAGCAGAACTTAACAGCAGCTCAGTTTAAAGCAAAGGTAGTTAGTCCTATCTCTGGCTTTGTTTTACTCTCATAAAGAGCTCCAGGGGCATCTTGGAGTAAAGGCCCTACCTTGTTCCTGCTTCAGGTTTTCCTGAGTGTTGGAAAGATAGGAAGTTAAGACAACGGTAGCTCGCAAAGAAGTTTTGAGCTGATAGCGGCAGGTCAGCACTTCCCCAAGTGTGTTCCAGAAAACTGGCTTGTGGGAGGTTATTCTGAAGTTTAAAACAACAGAGACAATAACAACAATAACAATTTGATGCCCATTATGTCGTGGAATTCTAGTTTAAAGACAGGTATGCAGGGTTTTTGTTGGATTTGGGTATTTTTCTTTTTTATTCTTCTTTCCTTTTACTCTTTTTCTTCCTCTTCTCACCTTTCCTCTCTCTCTCTTTTTGTCTGTAATGTTTTTTTCAGGGTTATTATTATTTATTTGGACCTCCATGACGTGAATTGTATGTTGGGGAGAGCAAGTAGATTTTGAAGTAGTTCCCAAAGTTATTGAATCATTAAGGTCTTTTTTCTTAAGACATTTCACAAAACAGGCAAACCTTGGATGTACTTTGGGGATCATGGCTGTCGTTGCTTAATTCCCATCCTGGAAGAGAAATGTCACAAGGGTAAAATGTCACCAATTTGCCTTTGCCGATTTAGAATGCTATAAAAGCAGACCTGACCAAGGATTGTGCTTGTCGGTGCCTTATCCATGGAGAAAGGGTTTGGTCAGCAAATTAATAAAGTGAACTAGAGTTTTCCATACTGCGTTCTGAGATCTTAATAGGTATTCCATGAAAAAGGATTTCATGGGCAAATAAGTTCAGGAATCCCTGTGTGCATCTATCCTGGGAGACCAATGATGCATATCTACACAGCAAGGGCTCAGGAGAGACCCCAGGAACCCATCTGGCTGTTCACCCCAGGATTCCCTGAGAGCGGTGAGCAATCAGGCCATCCCTGAACCCCTCTTTCCTTCTTTCCAGAAAAATAATCTGCTATAATCTGGGAAGTGCTGTTACAAATAAAGCCGAGTAATCTCTCTTTAACCATCATATGAAAACTGTTGAGCTGTGACAGGCTCAAAATGGAAAGGAGAGGAAGGAAGGGGCAGAGAAGGGAAGGAGTCGGGGTGGGGAGGAGGAGAGGTGAGAAATCTGACCGCTCATCCCTGGTCTCTTCTGTCAGGGACTTGGCGTGTCTTTCAAGGGGGTATGAACCCTTCCTCGTAGGCCAGTGTGGAGACCCTCAGGCCTTCACTGCTCCTCTGCCCTGGAGGCCCCAAGCCACTTCCAGATCCAGGTGTGCCACTGCACAGGTGAAATAAACAGGTCACCCAGCAGTTTCAAGCATTAATCACTTGCTTATATATTCAGTTATCAATTGTGCACCATTCTGATCTATCAAAGGAAACTTCCTCTACCTGGAGATGTTTTATCAGCTTACTGTATCCATTTAAGAGAAAAGGCAGCTTTGAGGAAGCTGACTTATGATTCAGGTCTTTGCTTGTTCAGATTGGTCTTTGTAGGTCCTGTTAGCCCACATTTGTCAAGCTGGTCACCTCGCACCACCCGCATGTTGGGTGACATTTTGGATCCTGATTGAGAAGGTGAAGATTGTCAAGGTGCAATAATTCATGTCCGGGTTTCCTATAGTATGTTAATAACAGTGAAAAAAACTGTCAGAATTTAATTGAGTCCGTGCAAATATACACAAACTTTTGCTCTGTAGTGGAAAATTAGCTCTCTTGACAGTGCTTTTTGGAAGTCTGTGTGCTTCCCAAAGTTTAACTTAGTCACCAGAGTGAAACTTTAAGCATCTCTACTATTTGTATTTCCCAATAAAGACTGGCAACTGAACACAACATTGTAAATCAATTATACACCAATAAATTTTTTTTTAAGAAGGGAGTGGAATTCTGACACATGCTACAACATGGCTGAAACTTGAAGACATGCTAACTGAAATAAGCAGACACAAAAGGACAAATACTATGATTCCACTTATATGAGGTACCTAAAATAGGGAAATTCATAGAGACAAAAAGTAAATAGTGGTTGCCAGGGTCTGGGGGTGCAGGAGGAATGGGGACCTTTTGTTTAATCGATATAGAATTTAAGGTTAAGAAGATGAAAATGTTCTAGAGAAGGATGGAGGTGATGGTTACACAGCAGTGTGAACATGCTTAATATCACCAAATTACACACTTGAAAATGAATAAAATGGTAGATGTGTTATGTATATTTTGCTACAATAAAAATAAATAAATATATTTTTAAGTGGATTGACATAAAAAAAAAAAAAAGACTGGCAACTGATTGCCCTATTCAACTAGGTACTTTAGGCAAGTAATTCAGATGTGCTCCCTGCAAGCAGGTTGCACTGCACTGGTGACCAGCATGCCTGCAAATTAGCCACTTACACTTTACAAATAGACAAACATACAGCAGCCGCATTTCTCCACATCATGATTGTATAAAACCTGTTGTTCCCTGCCTTCTCACCCAGCCTCTTTACAGTTTTAAATGATTAACATCAATCTGCTTCTCCCCCCGCCATCCGTTTAATAACAGCCTGTGCAGCGGCCATGGATAAAGTGATCTTCATCGTGGAGATCAAAGAATTAATCAAGCGAAACAGTAAAGAATGATTTCAGAAATATTTTGAGAGAGATAAATAACTCAAAGTGATGAATTATTGAATCTTTAGGGTATATTTATTTATCAGGCAGTCAAAATTTACCATTTTAAACCTCATTCCATTTTTCTTTCATATTAGCTCGTTGTCTTCAAGGTGACATATAACCACCCAAACTGAATATGCAATCAACTTGTGCCTTAATATGAGAAAACTTGATAAATCTATTCTATTATGTTTAAAAACAAACCCTCATAGTGTTAAATCTGAAAAAAAAGCCCAAATGATCTATAACAAATAGGGAAAATCTGGCTTCATCCTGACCCAAAGTATTCTAAATAGCTTTATGATTGAATCATATACCAATAGAGGAAGCATTTAGACCCTTTGACTTCAAACTCCTACTGAAATGAAGGACTCTTCTTTTCAACATTCCTAAGAGATGTTCTTCCAACCACTTACTGCCTATTGTGTTACTAAAAGCTCTACTGAGCAGACCATTGTTGAATTGAGCTCATGCCTTGTTCACTATAACCTGACCTGTTGGAGGGTCCAAGCTCAGTCTCTGCAATGACCAAGACTGTTCTCTAATGTCTCTTTCATAGGAAATACTTTTCAAATACTTTAATGCCCCAGCTAGGTATTCTACCTCTTCGTTTAATTATCTCTAGTATCTTCAACTATTACTCATGTTGTGTTGTCAAAGACCTTTGCCGTTTGCCAGTCCCCCCTGGGATTTTCCTCCTCATTTTTTTTTTTTTTCTTAAATGTGGCTTCCCAAACTGGATATACTACTCCAGGTGTAAAATGACCAGCACAGAGCATAAAAAGAAAACAGTCAAGGAATTCACAGAATACCTCTCACTTGTCTTTTTCTTGATACTGTACTGGAAGCAAAGATTAACCTGGAGAGTAAGGATAAATCCATGGATCCAAAAAAAACAGTTGACAGCAGGCTTATAATGTGTGCCTATGACATCAGTCTGGAACAGAGGGTTAAGTTTCCCAGAAACAGAAGGAAAGTAAACATAAATGGAGGCCTCTCTTTCTGGGTCTAATTGAGGCATATTTTCTTTAACTCAACCATTAATATCCAAATTCTATGCCACCATAGCCCATTTGCACATATAAACAGAATCTCTGTGAATGACTCCAGTCAAGCACTGTATGCCTCAAGATGAAAACAAAAAAGCTGCAAAACATAGCAAGTTCACTCTCTTCTGGAAGCCTGGTTAGATACCATATTCATTAACGAGTCAACATGATGGAATCAGGACTTGTGAATGTGAGAATAACGAGCATATTTCAGGGAGTGGGGGGATGCGTTGATTATCCACCAGGTTCAACTACTGTGGCTAGTGGGATTCCCAGTGTCATTTTTTGATGAAAGAGGTATACTGTTGAAAGCGGGTTGATTTTGGCTTCAAATGGTTGACCAGATGTTAGATCTTCCCAGACAAATTTCTGAGATTGTATATGGTCTTGTTAATCATTTTTACTGAACTATCGCAGGAGAACAAATTAGGAAATTTTGAGAGTGATCATACCTCTTTAAAAAATGTATCCTTCATCTAAATTAATCTTCAGAACCACACAGGGCTCCATCTTTTTTTTTAATTTTTAATTTTATTTATTTTTTATACAGCAGGTTCTTATTAGTGATCTATTTTATACATATTAGTGTATATATGTCAATCCCAGTCTCCCAATTCATCACACCACCAACCCACCCCGCCTCCACCACTTTCCCTCCTTGGTGTCCATACATTTGTTCTCTACATCTGTGTCTCAGGGCTCCATCTTAAAGTAATATTTCGTTGGCAGTTTAACGCCCAAATCCCCAGATACGTGAAAATAGGCATTTCATTTTTTATTCACGGAAACAAAATGGGATTGGAGTAATTGCCCAAATTCCTTTCTCCAAATTGCAATTTTTTTGAGTTTTTTTTAAACAAAAGTGTTTTGTTTACCTAACGAATCACTGAAACACTTTGTATATTTGTTTGGAGGTTGTGTAGCGCTGGCCAGATACTAAGTCATAAAACACTTCAGCTGCTTCCTCACTGAGCCCTTTCCAAGGAGATCAGCTCCATCACCAACCCTCTCCCTGAGACCCATTTTCAGAAGGACCTCATGAAAATGTGGCTAAAGCTTGGTTCACATGGAGGCTTCAGTATATCAACCTTGTACAAATGCCTTGCAAGTGAAAAGTACATAGCATTTCTCACCAAAAACAATCTTTCCTGCCTGAGACCTGCACCCAGATCCTTGCTTTAAATGTCTCTTGGGGTGAAGTCATTCTAACCTAACAAAGAAAAAAACATAAAAACAACTGGGTGAAGGATTTAGGAATCACATTCTTTACCTGCTAAGAGATAAGGAACAAGCTTACTATTTTTGGTTATATATGTGAAAATATATATCCAAATATATAATATATCCAAATTTATATCATCAATTTGAAGCTCGAACTTAGCAAATATTATCCCTGTCTCCCTTCTTCAAATCTGAAAGCATATTTATGTGAAAGTCCCATTTGTAGCAAAATCCTTTGGACAAAGGTTGCCATTGCCCCAGTCACTATAAGACAAACGTTATGGCTCAGTGGACGCCCCATGATGTGCGTGTAGGGCCACGTCTTCATATTAAAAAAGAAAAGGTTCATGCGCACACACACACACACACACACACACACGCAGGCACACACACACACACACACCAGCCCTGCCTTTCACTCTAGTCTATGTAGACCCTTCAGCCTGCCAGGCAAGCGGAGGCCCTACCCACTCCCCAATCAGGCAACGACTCCCCCATCTGACTAGGAGAGGCCAGGGGCCTTGCCCACTTACACTTGTCTGTCAGCTGGGTTGACAGCATGGGAGGGGGCCTCCCCCACCTTTCCCTGCCCATCAGCTCTGCTGACAGGTGCAGGCAGGCAAGGCACTCCCCCCTCCACCCCATTCATGCCCATCAGCACATCTGATGGACACAGGCGGGTAGGGGAAGTCTCCAGAGCCTCTCAACCATGGGGGCAGGCGCATCTCTACCCTGGGTGGGCACGGGCTGGAGCCGTCTCACAGTCTCGTTGACGGGTGAGGGCGGCCCGAGTTCCAGCTGCTCTGGCGTCTGACAGGGAGTTACTGTCCACCCACGCTGATTCACAGTCAAGCCTCTGGCTGCCCGTGGATCCGGCCTGGGTCATCTTGGATGGGCATTTAGACAGGCATACAAAAGCACGAGGGGGCAGAGGCTGGAGAGAGCAGAGAGCCAGGGAGGGAGGCGGGGGCCTGTGTGGTGGGCAACTGGATGGGTCACAGTAGAGCATCCAAGACAGGAAATGGGGCCAACGTGCTTCAGTTGGGTTGGTCACTGACCAAACACTTGGACTGTAAAAGGAAAATTCTCACTGGATTGAAGAACACAATGGTTTTCCTTATATATTTTTGATAGCAAAGACATCTTAGAGATTCAGAGGCCACACAGGGGCTAAATGCATGGCGGGATCACCCCTGCTCATTCAAGTAAGCGTTTATCAAACACGTACTACGTGCCTGGCCCTGAACGATCCTTCACACTCCATCGCAGAGCCCGCACATGCCCTGAGACACTGGTGTCTTCTCGTGAAGACCCTGGAAGGACCAGCCAGAAAGACTCATGATGGGCCACCAGGCTTCTCCTGCTGCCTGAGGTGTGGGTCTCTTTGATGATCTGTTTTTACATGGTAATAAGGCCATATAGAAATTTAATAGAATCATTCATAATTTATGACATTAAACAAGAAACAGCTTTATTTTATTAGGTTTTAAAACCAGTGTGGTTGCTTATACTAGTCTGGGCTACAGGCACAGTTTGACTACAGTCGACTGATTCAAAGATTGGAAATATCCCTAAATACCAAGTTTCAAAAAAAAGGAAAAAAACCAACAAAATGAAACCCCAAGTCAAACAAAAAAATCATGTTTTTATAGGCTAAAGAACCCGTTTCTTTTAGTAAGTTTCCTTTCAACATCTCACTTCAATTTTTCTACTTTAACCTCATATTTCAATTAATTGGACAAGGAAGTTTCAACGCAAGGGTTCAGTGAAGAAAATATTTTTAACACACACAGAGATGCCTCAGCCTTAACCCGGCAGGGAAATGATGCTCTCACAACGCCAGGAGAGTGTGACTAAGGCAGGATGAGAAAGAGTGGTAGAGGGGAGGCCCAGGGTGGTGGCCTTCTGCAAGTTCGGTCCACACAAGCAAGTTCAGTGTGATTCTACATGCGACAACTTTCCCTTCAAAATATCCAAGTGCTTTGAGTCTTTCCTTTCCTGAATTCCAGAGCGGCCTGGCCGGACGCATAGGTCTCCACTCAGAGGAGGGCAGCTCAGACTCCAGCCAAAGTCAACATCTTAGCCGGTCACTGTGACTGCCTGTCACCCCGCGCGTCTGCAGACTGCAGTGCCCACCTCCGCTCCTGTGCTCTCCTCATTGACCCCGCCACGCACTGAGCAGAACTCCAGGGGAGTCTCAGACAGAAAGTCATCCCAGAGCCCATTTATTTTTTAGTTGAAAATAACAGAGCCCTTTCCGGGGAACTGCCTTCAGAGAATGTGCTTGCTAAGAAGCTTTTCTGAAGAAATGCACCTGGCGTGGATTTTGATGGCCACTCAACAGAAATAGATGCAGTTTGCTGAGGTTACGGACATCTAGATTGAGAAGAGAATCCATGAATGACAATGTGTAGCTTTCAGAATATTCAGCTCAAAAAGATACCCATTGGGTATAAAGAGGTTAAAAACTATGGACCCAAACTTTGTGCTATGAAAACACCCTTGGTGTTTCCTCCACACACAGGAGTGAACAGAAAGCCAGAATGTTCAGCTCTTGAACGTAAGTGTTTTCTTCTTTTTCTTGTGTTACTGACTTACATAAGACAGGGATGAACTACATGGGATTAGATCGGGCTTGTTGAGGGCTGGGAGCAGGTTGCCAGCTGCACGCAGCCCACCCTTTCCTCTGGGCAAGCTCTACCTTTGAACACACGTGTTCTTCCCTGAAGGATAAATGGCACTTTAAGGGTTGAAATATAGAACAAGTTATCAATTATTTACATCTGTGGTCTAATATATTTCATCAGATTCATTTAATCATATTGTAGCTCATTGAGCCAGACAAGAGTTTTGCAAAATCATTTGATTTTGCCCCTACCTCAGGGGAGAAAAAGCACAAGTCTACCCTGATATTTGAGATGAGAAAAATGAGACTTAGAAAGAGAAAGTTTCTGCATGAAATTGCATAACTATACACTGGAACAGGGAGAAAAATCAGGTCTCTGCCTCCGGTGCACCTGACAGAGGAAGAGTGGATGGCAGACCACGAGGGGTCATGCAGGGGCTGGGCAGGCCCGGTGGGGACCCCGCGGCTGGAGGAGAGACTGGGGAGACACGCCCTATGTTTTTAAACAATTAATAGTTCCAAGTTAAACACAGAACACTATGGCTACTTTAGAAAAAAAGAAATAGGAGAGAGAAAGACTTTTCAGGGTCTCTTTCTAAAAGTTAACTCAATTTTTAAACTCCTATTGTTAGACTTCTTAGATTTCTATGTAGGGTTGACAGTTGTAAGCTTCCCAGTATGCAGAATGAATTTTAGCCATCCCAGGTATGCAGCCACCTAAAATTTTTACTTTTAAAATCTTCATAAATCATTGTGATTCCATCCGGTAAGACTGCTTTGGAAATGGGCAACATTTCTGAATTGAATCCAAACCATCATTTATCTTCAAATAACACAACCTATACATGTCCTTCCACTGTTGTTGTGAGTCTAAGGTTTCCATCCATTCTCCTTGTGGACTGTTGGAATTTTCAATTTACATCAAAATGGCCTGAGATCCGTAGCGCTGGCTGTGTCTTGCTCACATCAAAGCTCTGTTTCAGTTCAATCATGGCTGGGTTAAGTCTTTCATACTCTATTTAATAGTCAATTTTTGCAAAAACGATAAAGGAAGCTTATAGTCATATGGTTTAAATGTCTCTAAATGAAAATTGAAAGTAGATTCATAAGAACCTCCACCGATAACACTTTCGAGGAGCCAGTTGGCAGAAGATAGTAATAGATTTGCTGCCGTGGAAGCTCCCAGTGAGGAATTACCAAAATTGAGAGACCATTGTACGCAAGGATTCCTCATTTCAGACGTGTGCCCAGCTCTGAGTAACTGACACGATCCCAGTTCGTCCCATGAGGTGCATATAAACATAAAAGGTAGGACCTAGGGTGCATTTGGGGAAACACACATTCTGTGGAGTGTCAGTGCATTCTTACATCAGAAAGTGTTCTGTTGTCAAAGAAGATTGAGAAAAGGGTAGCTTAACAAAGTTCCTTAGAGTGACTTACTACAGGAATTCTCGCCTCATCACCTTGGCCCCTGCTGTGAATCTCCAGGAGGGAAATCATTGCATGTTGCATTTCCCAAACGTCTTTAGCCACAGATTCTCTGTGTCCCAGAATGTCTCATGAGTTCTAGAGTTTGTGCCTTGATAAAAGGCTGTGTTTCATTTTATTCCAGGTTTAAAGGAACCTGGATCGATATATGAAGAGAGAAAGAAAAAACTCTCACTGAACAACCACTAGCTCTATCAACCCAACAAGATGTCGATTATGAAATGTACCATTTGCACAGGGGCTCTCCTCATTTTTCTGGAGCCACCCTGTCCTCTGGAAGGACAGTGATTATCAAAAGTCACAGGCAGCACAAGCAGATTTACAGGAATTTAAATGATATCCAAACACCAATTTATGTCTGTCCATGTTTTGTCAAATTTCAATGCATATCGGTAACAAAATAAGGCATATGAGTTTTGAGTGAATAAGATTTTAGCAAGAAAGGCATGAATTCCAATATAAACATTAAAAATATTAATAAAACATCTTGGACGTTGAGGAATTCCTACCACAGTAAAGTTTTCTTTGGAGAGAAGGCCCAGCCGGATTCCTGTCTCCCTGGCTGCCACACTGGCCTGGGACATGCAGAAGAAGACAGGACCCAGGGGTGAGACTGGTAACCACCAGCTTCGTGTCTCCTGCTTTCTCACTCTGACTCCCGTGCATTCATTTCCCACAAACCTCCAACCGTGCAGTCTCAAAACAGAGGCCTCCGTCTTTGTGAAGCCTGCCTAGGCCTCCCCAAGCATCCGGGCTCTCACTATCCGAGACAATGTCTGCAAATCGCTACCGCCTTGCTGGAGACACAGGGTGTCACCCACACGTTTGGCCAGGGTGGTGGTGGGGGACGTGGTAGCTTTGCTAAAGCTTCCAGGTCACGGTCAATATTCAACTCATACCCCCAGCCTTTCTACTCAGCTCCTGGCAGGACTGTTTTTCTTCTCCATGACCTCTGAGTGCCATTCATACAAGGCTGAGGGAGGCCCCAGACCTGGACCATCCAGCTTCCCCCAGGCTCTCCACAGCCACATGCAGGCGGTGCTAAGGGCTGCCAGGCTGCAGCCACGGAGAAGAAGCCCTCTGACTTGGGGGACCTGCCAAAGCAGACACACTGTGGTGGTTCCACCTGGATCAAAGCTCAAGGCTGCACACACTTCGGGGGAAGCAGCGGGCCCGGAACGGCGGGAGCCGCCCTCCTTCCCGCTGGACCCGAGGGGAGGTATAGAGATTCTGGCGTGCTGTTCTGAAAGCAGGCCTCAAACATCACATTTAAACGGCAGAATTTTATCTGCCAGGTGCCCTGCGAGGGAGTGTGATCTTCCACGGCAGCGCGGACGCCCACGTCATTGCCCCGCGGCCAGCCCTGGGGAGGCTGGCCTTCCGGGCATCCCACCCTCAGCACCAGCTCCTCCCAGTTGCCTTTCTTGGGACTCCCAGTAACACAAATGCTTCAGCAAAGTATGCTTCTGATTCAGCCTCTTTCTTAGATGGAAGGGGCCTTGACTTCATCAGGGGTTGGAAGAGCTCCCGGGTTATGAGCTACCCTGACCCACATCACCATCACTAGAGAGTCTCACACTAAGTGAAGTAAGTCAGATAAAGACAAATATCATATGATCTCACTTCTACATGAGTCTAAAAAAATGATACAAATGGACTTATTTACAAAATAGAAACAGACCCACGGACTTAGAAAGAAAACAAACTTACGATGACCAAAGGGGAAAGGGGTTGGGGGGAGAGATAAATTCGGAGGTCGGGATTAACATAGACACACTACTGTACTCTGTATAAAATAGATCACCAACAAGGACCTACTGCAGAGCTCAGGGAACTATACCCAGTATTTTGTAGTAATCTATAAGGGAAAAGAATCTGAAAACAAATAGATACATATAATACCTGTATAACTAAATCACTGTGTTGTACACTTGAAACTAACACATTGTAAATCAACTATACTTCGATTTAAAAAAAAAAAAGTCACTGCTGTTTGTTCACAGAGGACGAAGGATTGAAAGGAATTATATCCATCTTTTGGAAAGTGGACTGACAGACAAGGTCCTCCAACTCAGCCTCCTCAGGTCTGACGGTGTGTTAAAGCCGGGGCATTTCTTCGTACTATGAGCTAATGTCCCTGGAAAGTTTACCTCTGTGACGTGACCTGAGGTAAAGGACCGCAGAGTTTCAGGATTTTAGTTGAGGACACTTTGCCTCAGTCACCCTGGGCTCTGGTCGCCACATCCCCTGTTATGGTGATGCTCAGAGGACAGCACAGTGAAGGAAATCCAGCTCTGCTGGAGGCCCCAAAAGCTCATCCCACTCTGGAAAATCCTTTATGGACTTCTAACATTCAGGAAAGCTCCCGAGCACAGGAGCCAGAGAGGAGAGAATTTCCCAGCTTCCCTTGCTCCAGATAGGGAATCCTGAGATGATTCTTCTCTTCCCCTCAGGACCTGCCACCTTCACACCCCTGCAAACAAAAGCACCACCAGGGACACCCGGCATCCCCCTAAAATAAAAATGGGACTGTAGCCACCATTCTTGGACTTACTTTATTTACTGAGCTCTGAGTTTCGGCAACATTATTCTTTAGTCCTTGAGGAAGTAATTCACTCTCGCCCTTAAAACGCTGTTAAGTAGTCGATAATCCATTATTACAGTAAGCCGTTCACTCTCACAGTAATTATCTAATAACCGCTTATAAAAGACCGTGGCTTCCTAATCTGTTTATAATTATCATTTCAATGATCCCACACATTAATGCCTGACCTTCAGCAACTCTGACCTGATCTTAATTAACTCTAATATCAAATCATCGCTACACAAGAAACTAGCCATGACCAAATGAATGAACCCCAGGTACAGTTAATTTCTGGAGCAATTATCTTTTCATGTAGGGAGATTTAAATGATTATCTGCACAATTTCACACAGTTTTATGTAATTCTGCGACATTATAAATTCTGTTTTAAATCATATTTCAAAGGCAGGGCTCCAGAGTCTGGTTTGTCTAGCGTTCTCAAGCTACAACATCACACACTATCCCTGTGTAATACAGGATGCTTTTTGTGTGATTGTTTTCAATTATTATCAACAAACAGCAAAAACGTAGTTTGCAAAGTGACACGTTACAGTTAAATGAATAACTGTACAGATAGGTAATCTAGGCGCAAATACCATCCAGGTAAAATTGTTAAAGGAAATAAATATCCCATTATGCAGAAATACTGAAAGTAATTGATAATTTAACAGATGCTGTAAAATACTAGAAATTTTAAAGTATATGTCACTATGCATAGTGTGTTTATGAAGTGCTATAGATTAGAAAACATTTATCAGCAAAACCTGGAGGACATGCACAGCTAAGGGAAATATTTGCAGCTAGAGTTGAACTTTATTTCAAACCCTGAGATACACATGGGTATTTCTGTGTTAGTAAACATCTAACTCCCCCTGTGAAGTTATCTGTATAGCTTCCCGACCTAGAATTCATTTTCACAGATGTCCAATTGACTCTAGGGGTAAATAGACACATGGGCAATATTGAGGAAATGTTCTGGGTGTAAACAAGGCCTTGTAAAGAGATGCAGTTAGGCAATGTTTGCTTAGCATTGTCTCTGGTGTCAAGAATTAGGGCTAAATTGATCAAAGGGCAAATTTCAACCAGAATTGTCACCATTTCCTGCTCCTGACACAATTTATCAGGCACATTAAGCCTTCCTGGTCGAAGTTCTTACAACACCTAACACTTCATCCCAGATACCAAGATGTTTGTCCAAGCCACCCGTCACAGCAAGCAGCCTGATCTGGGAGATTGATTTGCAAGTAATTTGGGTGGAGGAAGGTGGGTGCCTCCTTAGAGGTGCCCCGGTGAGACGCCATGACAGATCAGCCCACATCGCCAGGAGGGACACTCACTTCCTGACCACGTTTCTTCTCCTCCTCAGAGATATTATTTGCAGAAATGCAAAGAGATGGACCTACGTTTTATATCAAAGCGCTTAACAGAGGCAAGGTAAGGAGACAGTGTCTTTATAAAGAACAAATTACTTGAGTGGTCTCAGTTGATAAATATTTTAAATAGCCGTGTCCTGTAGGTCTGTTGAAATTAAAACATGCATCCAAAGACAAGAGGTGACTGCATTAAGAATACATTTCCAGTTGCTAACACAAGTTTCATCAGAGCTTCACGGGGATAATGGAAGAAAACCACGGGCACCTCTGATTCACCGTGGCTGGTCCACACCATCACCCTGGAGACCAGGGCTGATGGCCCCCGGTCCAGGACTCTTCTGAGACCCAAATGGGTTCAAGCCCAGTAGTGGCCTTGGACAATGACCCTACCAGAACCTCCTCCCAAGCTCTACTCTGAGACATCTGTCATCATGGAAATGGCATCTATTGCCTTTAAAATTAAAACATTTTAAATGCACTGAGATAGCAGGCATTGCAAGGGATGAAATCATTAAATAATTTCAAATCTTTAAATGGTTCTTGCTCTGCTCTATGTCCCAGTGTAAGGAACTGTACCATTTATGCAAAGATCATCACATTCTCCGCTTCCTTCTCATCCTTTGGAAACTGCTTGAGGTCTTTGGTGTCTGAGCCTCTTTTTTGCTGCTGAGTTAAAAGTTTAAGGGCCTTTACACCAGTTACTTCTCTCCTTCAAAGAAAACCCTTGGGCCTACACTCTCTCTTTTTTAATCTTTGAAGTTCCTAGAGGTAGCTACACAGTTACACGTAGGATTTGACATTTGGTTTTAATTTATTACTTTATTTGATTTAATAAAAGCTTCTGTGATGGTGAAGACAGTCACTTCCTAACATGAAGACCCCGGTCCCACTCACTGACTTTCTGTAAGGCCCAGAGGCAACCAGGAGAAGGCACCTCACCCCTGAGGGGGGCCCCTGCTGCCACGTCCACATCTATGTTTAGGGACAACATGGCAGCAGGACTTGCTCTGGGTGTGGCCCTGACCCTCCTGTCCTGGCTGGTCCGGGACAAATCTGCCGCCACCGCAGCAGCAATGTCTCATGTCCTGGAGGCTGCTTCCTTAGGAAAACTTGACCGAGGAAGTGGGTGATGTACAGGAGGTGCTTTGCTTCATGTCTGGTACAGAGTAAGATGAGGGAATCAGTGAGCTGCACAAAGTAAAGAAAGGTAACTAAAAATTAATGACTTACGCATCTAGATCAAGAAGCTGGTATTGCTGGATTGTAAGTTAAGTTTGCCTTAACTTTTGAAGAAACTGCCAAACTTTTAAAAATTAATTATACATTTAGCATTTCCATCAGAGATGTGTGTGAAGTTTCCAGTTTCTCCACATCTTACAGTATTCAATATTGTCAGTCTCTGACTAAATCCATTTTAGTGGGAGAGTAGTGTTTTTTTTTTTAATTGTGGTTTCAATTTGGACTTCTCTAATAACTAATAATGGTGAATATCTTCTCATGTGCTTATTACTTATTTGTTCATCCTTTTGGGTAAAATTTCTTTTCACAACCTTTGTCCTTTTTTTTCATTGAGATATTTTCTTATCATTGAGTTGCAAGAGTTTTAAAATGTATTCTGAATAAAAGTTCTTTATTGGATATTATTTTTATAGTATTTCCTGTCTGTGGCTTGTCTTTCAACTATTAATGGCATCATTTGAAATCAACAAGCTTTTTGAATCTTTACTAAAGTCTAACTTGTCTATTTTCCTTCTTTTATTTATTACGTTTTTGCTGCCATAATAAAATCTTTTTCCCTAATCCACGGTCACAAGGATTACTTCCTATGTTGTCTTCCAGAAGTTTTATAATTTGAACTCTTAAATTTAGGTTTAAGATCGATTTTGAGCTCAGATTTTTTTTTTTTTTTTTTTTTTTGTGGTATGCGGGCTTCCCTCTGTT
>NC_041221.1:17744439-17755410 GCF_002837175.3 Physeter macrocephalus | reverse complement strand
CGCGAACCCGGTTCCCCTGCATCGGCAGGCGGACGCGCAACCACTGCGCCACCAGGGAAGCCCCTAGCTCAGTTTTATGTATGGTGTGAAGTAAGAGTCTAAGTCCTAAGTTTTGTTTTGTTTTTCTTTGTTTTAGGTTTCTTGTTTATTTGTTTTTGATATTGATTTCCAATTGTTCCAGAACTATTTATTGAAAAGTCTATACTTTACTCATTGAATTGCCTTGGTTTGTTTGTTGAAAATCAACTGACCATATGGAAAGTTTACTTCTGGCTTCTCAATTCTATTCCATTGGTCACTACAACCTCTCCTATGTTCAAGGCCACATTGTCTTGATTACTACAACTTTCTAGACAGTTTTGAAATCAGGTAATCTAGTCCTCCAGTTTTTTTTTTTTTATTTTAAGAAATTTGGCCAGTCCTTGAGTTTCCATATAAAATTTGTAATGAGATTATCAATTTTTACATAAAAAAGGCATACTGGCATTTTGATAGGGATTGTGTTGAATCTGTAGACTGATCTGAAGAGAACTGACAACTTAAGATTGGGTATTCCCTTAGGTAAACATGCAATATCTCTCCACTTATTTATATTCTCTGATCTCTCTCACAACATTTTGTAGTTTTCAATGTATCAGCTTATATTTCCTTTTGTTATAGTATTTCCACACACTTTACTCCTTTTCATGCTACTGTAATAGGAATTATTTTCTAAATTTAATTTTCAGTTTTTATGTTGCTAACATACAGATATGAAATTGATCTTAAAAATATTGTACTTGTATCTTGAGATATTTTAAAACGTATTAGTTTGGTTGTGTGTATGTACTCCTTAGGATCTTCTATAAAATGGATCATGTCATCTGTGAATACAAAGAATTTTATTTCTTCCTTTTCAATCTGTATGTTTTTAATTTCTTTTTAAAAATAATAATAAATCTCCAGTTCAGTATTGAGTAGAAGTGGTAAAGTGGACATCCTTGCCTTTTTCATGACCTTAAAGGGAAAACATTCAGTCTTTCACCATTCAATATGATGTTAGCTATTGAATTTTTATAGATTCCTTTATCAGATAGAAGAATTCCTCTATATTCCTACTGTGCTGAGTGCTTTAAAAAAATCATGAATTGATGTTGGATTTTGTCAATTATTTTTTCTTTTCATGTGACTTTTGTTCATTAACTTATTAATATAGTAAACTACATTAATTGTTTTTGGACATTAAACCAATCCAGTAATCCTGGCATAAATTTCTGGTTTTATTTTATAAGTTGTTGGATTTGATTTACTAACATTTTTTTAGGTATTCTTAGTCTATGCTTATGACAGATACTGATCTGTAATATTTTTTCTTTTCCTGTGTTATCTGGCTTTGGTATCACTGTGACACTGGCCTCATGGAATGAATTAGCAAGTGTTATTTCCTCTTGTATTTTCTGGAATAATTTGTGTAACATTATTTTTTTTTTATATGTTGATAGAATTCATTTATGAATCCATCTGCCCTTGGGGGTTTTCTTAGTGAAGAGGTTTTTGATTATTGATTCAATTTCTTCACCAGTTGTAGTCTACTCAGATTTTCTATTTCTTCTTTAGTCAGTTTTGATGTTTGTATATTTCTTGGAATTTGTCCATTTTACCTACATTCTATAATATACTGAAATAAAGTTGTGATAATATTCCTTTATAATCCTTTTAATTTCTGTAGAGTCACTAGGGATAACCCTCTTTAGCTCCGATTTGGGTAATTTTTCTTCTCTTTTTATTTCATACTTATTCTAGCTAAACTTTTTTGAATTTTGTCAGTCTTTATAAAGAACTATCTTTTAGATTCATTGATTTTTCTCTAGTTTTCTGTTTTTTTATTCTGTTGATTTTCACTCTGATATTTTATTATTTTCTTCTACTTGGTTTAGGTTTAGTTTTCTCTATTTGGTATAGCTTCATAAAGCAGAATTCTAGGTTACTAATTTTAGACACTTCCTCTTTGTTATTACAGATATTTAGATCTCTAAATTTTCTCTAAATACTTCTTTACAGCATCTCATCAGTTTTGATGTTGTGTTTGTTTTTATTCATTTCAAAATATTTACCAATTTTTTTTTTTTTCTATTCCTTCTTTAACCCACAGGTTATTTCAAAGTGTGTTGCTTAATTTTCACATATTTGGTGGTTTCTCAAATTTCTCTCCTTCTCTGAATTCTAATTTAATTCTATTATGGTCAGGAAACATACTTTGTATGATTACAATCTTTAAAATATATTGAGGTTTGTTTTACAGCCCAGCATATGCGCTATCATGGAGAATGTTTCATGTGAGCTTTAGAAGAATGTGCATCCTGAATGGAGCGTTCTAGAAGTGTCAGTGAGGTCAAGTTGGTAGTCATGTTTTTTAAGTCTTCTAGCTGCCTTTTTTTATTTTCCTTTGGTTTAAGTCAACTATCACTTATTGAAAGTGTGGTTCTGAAAACTCCAACTACTATTGTTGAATTATTTCTCCTTCTGTTCTATCACAAAGTTTTTTGTTTTGTGTATTTGGGGTTCTCTTGTTTGGCATATGTTTATATTTGTTATAGCTTCTTAATTAACTGACCCTTTGTTCATTATGAAATGTTCCTCTTTGTAGTAATATATATATTCTTAAACTTTATTTTGTTTGATATCACTATAGTTACTCCAGATGTCTTACTGTTACTGTTGCGTGGTATATCTTTCCCATCATTTTACTTGTAAACTATTTGTGTCTTTGAATCTAAAGAGTATCTCTTGTAGACACCATATGTTTGGATCTTGTCTTTTATCTTTTGGTAATCTGGATTTAGTCTATTCACAGTTAATGTTGGATTTATGTCTGCCATTTTGCTAATTCATTTCTGTATGTCTCATTTTCTGCTTTCTCTGTTTCTTCTTACTTTTTTGTAAAAAATAAATATTTTTAGTGTAATATTTTAGTTCTGTTAATTTTTAAACTATTTTAAATATTTATTATGTGTGTTTGTTCTAGAGATTACCATATGTATCTAATTGCATCTACTTCAGACTAATACTAACTTAACTGTGGTCAAGTTTAGAAACTTTGCCCTAATATAGCTACATTTCTTTTCCTCTTCTTTGTACTATTACTGTGTACACACATATAATATAATATGGTCATATACTATATATGTTTAGCACTATATACATATAATCATATACTTATGAATTTATATAATAAAATCAATAAAGCAGTGCTATAATTGTTGCTTTATACAATCTATGCCTTTTAAAAAGAACTTCCTTTAGTATTTTTTTGTAATGAATGTCTAATGGCAACAAGATCTCCTGGTCTTTATCTGGAAAGATTTGCCTTTATTTTTGTGGAATAGTTTTACTTAATAATTAATTCTTCTTTGATAGTTCTTTTTTCCCTTTTCTTTCAGCACTTTGAACATGTAATTCCATTTCTGGTCTCCTTTGCCTCTGATGAGAAATCAGCCATTAATCATATTATTGTTCCCCTGTATGTGATGTTGCCCTGTATGTGATGTTGTTTTCCAGATTTTTCCCTTTGTGCACATCACTTGTATGACTGGGAGTGAAATTACTGGATTTTAAATTCAACTTTGATGTTCCAGGTTTCCAAAGAGGTTGCACAAAATTAACCTCTCATCCTGGTAACACTTTTTATTTAATGAGTCTCTCATCCATATTGGGTGGTCAACAGTGAGTGATAGGCAATATTAGGTGCCAGAACTCCAATTTTTACAGAGCCCAGGATTCCCATGTGGCCATGAGATGATGAACTCATAGTTCATACCTTCATGGCTTAGATAATCAAAAAAGTTTTATTGCAATTCTGTTATTTTCTGAGCCCTGAGCTAGGTCCTGGGGTGACGTGAGAAGCAAACTCCCTTCCCTACTGACAGAAACCTGTTTAACTTCACACTAACTGCCACCCATCTATGGGCTATTCGGCACCCTAGTCCTCACCATTCCTCTGGTCCCCAGTCAGCATGTTGGGGTGGCTTTCCATTATTCTTATGGCTTGGTGTGAAAAGAAAGAGTCTCCAGGTAGAATTCCTTGAAGAAAAGGAGGTATGTTCCTGATCTCATGAGGCCAGAAGAACCAGGCAGTTGTAAGTCCTAGATAAAAGTCTGGGAGGCTGGAGGATGCTAATATATATATATTTTTTTAAGTTTCTTGAATTTAGTTTCCTGAGTATATTATAACTAAGCTTTTATTCTTTGAGATACAACAGATTCCCATTTGGGAAGTGTGGAGGGAACTACCGTAAAATTTAGATTTCAGGGAAAAACTTTTGAAAATTTCTCAGTTGAGCATTATTCTTTGGCCCAATTTTCACCAAAAACTTCGTTTATTTGTAAATTCCATTTATGTATATAGTTGTCTTTGCTTTCACATGAAGGTGACCTTCAAATTGGGCTGCATTCATGCACCAGGCGATGCAGCACCCCTGGCCAGGCAGGAGACCCCTGCTGCAGTCTAAAGGCAGAGTGTGCTGGTCTCTCACCTACCAACTCTCCCTCAGATGCTACATGCTGCAAATCTGGACAAGAATAAAGTAGTGAAAGAAGCTTCATGAATGTTGAGCCTACTGTCTTGGGGTTGGAATCCCTCTGCTTAGACAAGGTGTGTAAAGATGGAAGAAAGTCCTGTCAGGAAGGCCAGGCTTTGTTGTTCCCAATGAGATTGGCTCTGGTCTCGGAACAGAATGAGGAGCTCTCACATTATGTCACTGAATCCTGTGAAGTGGATCCCCTGTCCCCATTTACAGATGGGTCAGGGAGGCTACCTGACTGGACTTGGGTCAAACAACTAGTAACTGAGTACTGGATCCTGACCCAGGCCTGTTTGGCCACCCACCGCTGCCCCCTGGCTCTTTCTCCTTCCTTCCCCCACTATCCACATTTCCCCACACCCAGCAGGAGCCTCCGGGCAAAATCCAGAAAGCCAGCACAGCCTGGGATGGGCTCCTTGGGAGAAGGAGTTGGAATACTGGAAGTCTGTGCTGATCTGTGATAGAAACTCCAAACACCAGGAAACACGAAGCAGCCCTGTTCTTCCCAAGAACCAGGACAAAGAGATCGCCAAGATTGGGTCAAAGTGACTTCTTACGCTCAGTAAGTACCCATCTGAAATGCATCCCCCGGACACAAAAATGGTCAAACGTGATACTCCAACCAGGAGCTGAGACCTTCTGGACTTTCTAGAACAGGTTCTCCATCTCACCTACATGCTACCATGCAGGCCATCCCTTTGGAAGGAAAGACGGTCATCTGGTCACCACCCTGCCCTTCCTCTCTCGTAAACCTAGGCTTTGCCAATTTCAGTCTGAGTTCTGATCTGGCTTTCTGCCAAATGCCCTTCCTCCTGCCTTCCCAGGCTCTGCATGGGGTGGATGTTACCGTTGCCACCCCTGTTATAGGCTGGGGACTCTTCCTGCCTGCCCTCGGCCCTGCGCGTCCTGTGAGTCACCTTCGCCCAAACTAGTCCTTGTCTCTCAGAGGCTTGGCTCAGATTCACTGTGCTTCCCCCACAGGGCCAGAAGAATCCAGCCTGAAACTGCATGGTCCTATATCAGATACTCCTTCATTTGAATGGAAATGTTGGGGCAAATATGGCTACTATCCCGTGGTGGAAACTTCGTGCTCCACAGAGCTCATCGCACGAGTCGATGCTTAATGACTTCCAAAGTCCATTTCTCTTGAAGGTACACAGTCTTAGGTGTACAGAATTCACTTGTTATACAAGGTGAGTGAATTAAAGAAAAATAAACAATGCTAAATGAAACAACTTTCAGTAGAACAACTCATACTTTCTGGGACAAGGGTAACCTAACTCTAATTTTATATTGCTGCCCAAACTAAATTTTAACTTATAAGTCTAAACTGCAAGGAGTTTCTTAATACATTACAACTTGTATCAGCTGATCTTTGAATGTAACAAAAGACCTGAAAGCTTAACACAATCATGATTAATAAACAAAACAAATGACCAAACCAAACCAAAACGAAACAGACTCATAGATACAGAGAACAAATTGGTGGTTGCCAGGGGGTGGCAGGAGCGGAGATGCACAAAATAGGTTAAGGGGATTAAGAGGTACAAACTTCCAGCTATGAGATAAATGAGTCACAGGATGGAAGGTACAGCATGGGGGAATAGAGTCAGTGATATTCCAACAACTTTGTATGGTGATGGCTGGTATCTAGTTTTATCGTGGTGATCATTTCATAAGGTATAAAACTATAGGATCACTATGTTGTGCACCTGAAACTAATATAATATCATATGTTAATTATAATTCAATAGAAAAAGGAAAAGAAAAATAACAGTTTGTTAGTTTACAGTTCTGTGGGCTGTTGGTTTGGACTGGGCTCCAGTGAGGGCAGCTCAGGCTGGACGTCCAGAATGGCCTCTTAGCATGGACATCGCCTGGGTCCTGGGTTCTCTCCATGGGACCTTTCTGGAAGGCTGGCCAGGCTTGTTTACCTCAGGGTGTCAGTTCTGAGGACAGAGAAAGCAGGAGAGCCTCCAACATTCAAGGGTGTTCCAAGATGGCTTGAGTCACATTTGCTAATGTCTTGTGACGCTTGTCAGAAGGACAAGCCCAGACCAAGGGTTAGAGAAGTAGGTGCCAAGGCCTGGTGGGCACAGCTGAAAAGAATGCTTTGTGCCCATCACACGCTCATGCTTCCACCTTTACTACCCACCCCCAGTCCCTCTTCTTCAAGTCCATCTTCCTCTGATCTCCCACAATATTGTGCACATTTCGATTGGTTGATTTATCCATCCATTCAGTAAATATTTGTTGCGTACCCACTATGTGTCAGGCATAGTTTTAAGTCCTGGAGACGTGAAAACAGACACACAGTTAAGAGAAAGATCAAGAACGAATAGTTCAAAAAGTGTTGTTAGAAAAAAGCCTGGTTATTTTCATTGAGTTGAGTCTTAGGAAGATCAAGAGGAGACTCGACCTGGGTCTGGAAGGATGGGTTGAAGGTTTCCAGGGAATGGGGTAGGAGAGAGCCTTCAGGCGGCATTTGTAGGGGCCTGAAATGGCTGAGGCCCAGGACCTGGAGATGCTGTGCCCCTGGGATGTACAACGATGCCATGGCGGGTCTCCATCCCCAAGGAAATTAAAGTTGGGTTGGAGAGAGAAACAAGCCATCTAACTGTTCCTCCAGGACATGGGGGACTCTGTGGTTGTGTTAAATGTACTGGGGAGGGGATGCATCTGATTCAGAAGGCAGGAGATGGCACTTGAGTCACTGTGTGATGCGTTTTATGAGACACGAGAGCGGGACACTTAACAGGAGAGGCTGTGTGAGGGGTCAGAGGAGGAGCCACTGGTCCCATCCGGCCAGAGAGAGAGATGATGGGGTGCAGAGCAAGACAGACCCCAAAGACATGCCTGTGGTGGGGCAAGGCCTTGGGACCTTCATCCAGAAAGTCACGGGAAGCCCCTGGAGTGGTGTGTGCGCGGAGAGAGCGTTAGATGGGGAGGGGGAGGGGACGGAGAGGTGGGCGAGGCTCTGTGATCTGCATCCCGTGTGGGACAGATTGTCCAGGCTGGAATGTGAACAATGGACTGTAGAGACATCCACCCTCATCAACCTCAATGTGAAGAGACCCATGGGGACGGTCATGGGGAAGAGGAGGGAGGTTGGAGGGCCAGAGGAAGGTGAAATCTAGAGGAATTGTCGGCTGCTCGTGCCGCGGGGAAGCAGGGGCAGGAAGCAAGGGAAGGAGAGGTAGCGAGGCCTTGCATCCCCACCCTCTGTCCTCACCAGCCCCTCCCACTGTGTCCTCCTGCCCCTTCCTCCCCTCCTCACCCTGCTCGCGAGCCTCTCACTGTGACACCGAACCTGGCTGTCCTGGAGAAATGGGCCTACACCCCTCTGCTTCCAGATGCCCCGCCCCTGCCCTTTCTCCCTATGGCCTTTGACCTCCTGGTCTACCAAGGTCATTGGCTATCAGCTCCCTCTTCCTCTGAAATAAAAGATACCGAAAAGAGTGAATCTCATCTGTCGTTTTCACTGATGTGTCCCAGCTGCCTAGAACAGAGCCTGTCACCTAATAGGGGTTCTGTGTCACATGGTCCAGAGGGAGGATAAGAGAAGGACAGAGCCCTCCTCAGGATGGCCTGGGGGCTGTCGGATGTTGCAGGAGTCACTCCAGTGAATAATGGGATGAAGGGGACGGACTGAGCAGAGAATAGACTAAGAGGTGATGGCAGCCAAGTCAGGACCATGTGTTGGACAGGATGTTTCGTGGAAGGGAGTGGATGCGGATATTTGCTAGAGAAAATGCGTAGTTTAGGGAAGGCCTTTTCAAAACCCAGCTGTGTCAGAGCGTGTGAAGAAGGGGCAGAAGGGGGGCTGAAGATGGAGAAGAGAGACACTGACCGAGGGACGGGTCCCAAGGAGCAAGAGGACAGGGAGGAAGCTAGAAAGCCTGGCTGTGACAGCAAACTCTAAACTGCTTTTCCTGTTTCCAGGCTTACATTTATGCATGAACTTGATGCTGTGTTTTACAGGTCAAAAATGAGCTGCGATGGAAAGGTAATTTGAATAGGGTCTATATTGGTGTTACCAGTATTTTATAAAGAAGACCTGCTATATATACACACTCAAAAAAAGCTGTTTCTTAAAGTGTTTTCTTGACTAATTATAATTCTACCAACTAACTGAGAGTGGAGGTTACCTGGCATCCGTTCTAATGTCAATGGGATTGTGGTTTGGATGTTAGACCTCAGATGTGCAAAGGAGAAAAAGGAAAAAGAGTCCATGACCGCTACCTTGATAAGCAGGGGTGGTCAAGTCGCTTTACAGTCAGAATGCTGTACATATATGTGATGGGGAAATCTGATGCATTAATGGAGAGAGGACTGAGTGAGCCTGGTATTAAGACCCATCCTAACCTCCACTGACAACATTCTGCCCTCTGATCAGCAGGTAGGCCATTATGTCCTTCTCAAGTCCTGGCTATTAAACTCATCTTTGACTTTGATGATCTGAGAACACATATCCCAATCACTATTCTTTCATTTGCTCTCCATATTTAAATGAACTTTGCTGCTGAAGCTCCAGTTTGGAATGGCAAGGAATAGTGTTATGTAGATTCCTGTGACATTCTAGAATTAGATTCATTTTTTTTGAAATTAAATATCCATTGCAAGTCTATGACACCCTGACCAACTAAAGAGGAGCAATGAATTAAGACGTTACATAGGGGACTTCCCTGGTGACACAGTGGTTAAGAATCTGCCCACCAATGCAGGGGACAGGGGTTCGAGCCCTGGTCCGGGAAGATCCTACATGCCTTGGAGCAACAAATCCTGTGCGCCACAACTACTGAGCCCGTGTGCCACAACTACTGAAGCCCGCGTGCCAAGAGCCCATGCTCCACAACAAGAGAAGCCACTGCCATGAGAAGCCTGCACACCACAACAAAGAATAACCCCCACTCGCCACAACTAGAGAAAGCCCGTGCACAGCAACGAAGACCCAACACAGCCAAATATAAAAATAAATAAATAAATAAATAAATAAATAAAATTTTTAAAAATTCCCTTTATCATCCTCCTTGGCCATGATACATGATATATGTTTTATGTGTCTCCATACATTAAAAAAAAAAGACATTACACAGTAAATGTAAATTTTCTGAGGTTGAATTATGTAAACTGGCTGCCCACACCACCCTGATTCATAGCATACTACAGAGATTTAGTATTATCTCCAAAGCTTTCCAATTTTAAATCAACTGGCATTTATCTCTTCTATTAACTTTGTAGATGCACTTGCAAAGGTTCCCAGATATCTAACAGTGGGTCACTAATTAGGCAAATATCCTAGTCTCATAGGACCTAATCTGGAATAACCTAAGTTTGTTTTGAATATTTAACATTAAATTCTATTTTCAGGACTCCTTTTTAGAAGTACTCCTTCTATAAAGCTATCCAGATCTCCTCACTCTCTGAATTTGGTTACTCCCTGCATATTTTACATGATGAGAGTACATGTTCAGAGCCACTGTGTGATTTTACATGCTCTCTTCCCACTGCGGTGAGCATGTGAAAACATGTGGTTAGATAGAGCCTGTGACAGCCTGGGTCCCTGAGAAACTGTAATAAGCTGACTCACGTTGGGCAAGATGCATGATTAAGAAACACACTATTTTTGTTAATTTACTGAGATTTTAAGGTTGCTTGTTATTGCAGTGGTTATGTTTTGCAGGGTTCCCAAGACAGTTAATTATGAAGAGTGACCTTCTTTCATTCTTTTGTTTTTTTTTTTTTTTTGCATCTTAGATTGGACTTTATTTTTATTTTTTTTAACATCTTTATTGGAGTATAACTGTTTTACAATGGTGTGTTAGTTTCTGCTTTACAACAAAGTGAATTGGTTATACATATACATATGTTCCCATATCTCTTCCCTCCTGTGTCACCCTCCCTCCCACCCTCCCTACCTTCTTTCATTCTTAAAAGTGCCTTCACTCAGGGATGATCATTCCAAGCATAACTAAGTACATCATGACAAAAACAACTTCCTAATAGAGAGAATGAGGGAAAAGTGCTCAATCAATAAAAATGAGGCAAAAGAGAAGAGGAAAAAGCAACATACAAATGGAAGAAAAATATTTAAAAATAATATGATAGGGATAAATCTAAATAAGTCATCAAATACAATTACTAAAAATAGACTAAGTACTCTAATTAAAATTCTAAGATTATCAAACTGCATAAAGGAAAAACTCAAATTATAAGCCTTTGTAGGGCTTCCCTGATGGCGCAGTGGTTGCGCGTCCGCCTGCCGATGCAGGGGAACCGGGTTCGCGCCCCGGTCCGGGAGGATCCCACGTGCCGCGGAGCGGCTGGGCCCGTGAGCCATGGCCGCTGAGCCTGTGCGTCCGGAGCCTGTGCTCCGCAACGGGAGAGGCCACAGCAGAGGGAGGCCCGCGTA
>NC_041221.1:17688955-17744229 GCF_002837175.3 Physeter macrocephalus | reverse complement strand
CCCCTGAGCCTGCGCGTCCGGAGCCTGTGCCACGCAACGGGAGAGGCCGCAGCAGAGGGAGACCCGCATACCACAAAAAAAAAAAAAAAAAAAAAAGCCTTTGTAAAGGACAATTAAAAACATAGGAATATAAAAGTAGAAAAAAGGATATAAAAGATATGTCAGAAAAAAATATTAACCAAAATATTAATTAAAACCAGTTCCAGTTATTAAAGTAAAAGGCATATAGACATGAAGAGAATTGCTACCTATTAATAAAAGAATCACTTCAGAAAAATGATACAACAAATCTAAACTTGTATGAACTCAATAATATAGACTTAAAATACATAAAGCAAAAATTAATTTGATTAGAAAGAGAAATCCAGAATCATGGTAGATTTTAACACGTATCTTACAATTGATAGAATAAGTAGATTTTAATAATCAATTAAAATCAAAATATTTGAACAGCACACGTAATAATCCTGAAATTTACCTCCAAGGAAACAGAATATAAATTATTTTCAAACACTCATGTAGCATCAATCAAACAAGTAACTCAAGATCCAGTGTTAAGGTAATTTGACCACATATTGACCCTTCGTGCAACTCTTGACAAATTTCCAAAGATTATATTACAAAGAGCACATTTTTCTAACCACCATGAAGTTAAGTTAAAAATTAATTGTGAATATATAAATATGTATATATATATTACCCTATATATTTGGAACTTAAGAGAAACATTTCTAAATGATTCATGGGTCAGAACAGAAATTGCTATTGAATTTAGAAAAAAATTGAAAGCTGACTAATATTAACATCAATCATTTATATAACACTGTGTGCAAGCAGTATTCTAAGAATTGTACACATACTAAATTACTTTTAACCACAATCATGTGAAGCAGGTACTAATTAAGTTCATTTTACTGAGACATAGTGAAAGAATTTGTTTGAAAATCAGAAATATATATATTGTAAGAGATAATAAAAGCACATATAAATAAATGTACAACATTAATTTAAAAATTTAGGAGAGGTATAAAAATGAACTACCTGGGCTTCCCTGGTGACGCAGTGGTTGTGCGTCCGCCTGCCGATGCAGGGGAACCGGGTTCGCGCCCCGGTCTGGGAAGATCCCACATGCCGTGGAGCGGCTGGGCCCGTGAGCCATGGCCACTGAGCCTGCGCGTCCGGAGCCTGTGCTCCGCAACGGGAGAGGCCACAACAGAGGGAGGCCCGCATACCACAAAAAAAAAAAAAAAAAAAAAAGAACTACCTGATTAGTCATATGATCATAAAAGAACTGAAATTAGTAAATAAATAACTTCCCACAGAGAAAAATTCAGGCCTGGATAGTTTGAACAGCAAATTCTGTGAAACAGTCAAGAAAAAATAATTTCAATGTTACCCAGACTCAGAGTACAACAATAATAACAATAATAACATAAAGAAGAGAAAGAAAGCCTTTTTGGTTCACTTTATGTGGTGGTATAACCATGATACCAAACCTAGCAGGGATGGTACAAAAGAGGAAAATTGTAGGCCTATCTCATTCTTATACATAGATGTAAAAATCATAGCAAAACATTATGAAACTAAACAAAGGAAATATAAAAATCATAAAATATCATGCCAAGATGTCTATCCCAGGAATAAAAGGTTTGCTCAACAGTAAAAAAAAATTAATCTATGTGATTCATGGAAAAAAAAACAAATCACATCACCTCAACAGATGTCAGAGGATGCACTAAGAAATTCAATATCCTTTTATGATGTATGATACATAATAAATGTAATTAAAATAATGTATAATATGTATGTTATATATATTATATATTATAATATACTATAATATATTATATATTTTAATATAATATATATGCATGTTTTGTAATATATAAATATAATGTTATGTGTGTGATGTGTTATATAATATATAACATATATGTTGTACATATAATAAAAGTATGTTAAAATTATATACATATATAAAATGCATATTGAATTCCTTATATGCCTGCAGTAGACGGAATAATGCCCCACCAAAGATGTACACATCCTAATCCCTGGAATCTGTGAATGTCCAGGGAATGTCCACCTTATGGGGAAAAAATTACTTTGCAGGTGTGATTAACTTAAGGACCTTGAAATGGAGAGATTATCCTGGATTACCTGGGTTGGCCTAATATAATCATATTAATTCCTAAAAGTGGAGAGCCTTTCTAGGTTGTGGTCAGAAGGACACAAGGACGAGAATAAGAATTTGAAGGAGAATCAGCAGAGACAGAGAGGGCAGTGACAAAGGGCGTGACTCAATGCTGTTGGTTTCGAGGTGAAGGGAGGGGCCGAGGGCCACGGGAAGGGGGGGGCCGAGGGCCACGGAACATGGGCAGAAGCCACGGAGACTCGGAGGCTCGCGGAGCCTTCAGAAAGGAACATTGATTTCAGCCAGCCACGCCCACGTCAGATTTCTAAGGGACAGAATTGTAGGGTGATAAATTCGTACTGTGCTTTACGCCACGAAACTTCTGGTGGTTTATTACAGCAACAACAGCAGTTATTTACTAGCGAGCCTGCAGTTATTTTTACCTGATTTCTGGCCATTTATGTTTTTCCCTTTCAACGTTATCTGTTCATACCCTTTGCCTGTTTAAAAAAAAAAATACTGTGGCCTCTCTATATTAACACTTAAAACATTTTTTTTAAACTTTTTATTTTATATTGGAGTAGACTTGATTTACAACGTTGTGTTAGTTTCTGGTGTGCGGCAAAGTGATTCAGTTCTACATATACACGTATCTACTCTTTTTCAAATTCTTTTCCCATTAGGTTATTGCATAATATTGAGTAGAGTTCCCTGTGCAGTACAGTAGGCCCTTGTTGTTTACCTATTTTAAATACAGCAGTGTGTATACTTTATATATCAAGGTACTAACTATTGTCTGCCATACCAACTACTTTGCCAATTTACTGTCTATCTGTTAACACTGATTATAGTATTATTCTTCTATGAATTTTTGACACTTTTTAGATGGTAAAATCAGTTAAACTCCTTAACTGTTTCTGGTTTTGGTGTAATGTTTGATAATACATATTCAACGGAAGATAAAATAAATATTTCTATTTCCTTGCAGAATAGTACAAGGAATAGTGAGATTTAGTGTTTTCTCTTTTTTAATTAAGAATTTTAATTTAAATGTTTATTTTACAATCAGTAGTGTAGTAGCAATCAACATTCGTCTCTTTCCACATGATTAGACAGTCTTTTCAATGCAATCTTTCAGCAATCTGTCCCTTCCATACCAATTTATAATTTCAAATCTATTGCACCCTAAACCCTCTGTACTATTTTTGACTTTTTCATCCTCTTCTATTGACGTATTTGTCATTGATAGGGCTAATGGACACTGCTTCGATTATTTTAACTTTATGTCTTTTCCTCTGTTATGGAAAACTCCTCCTCATGAGGCATCTCTTCAAAACCACCCCTAATAGTTCTCAAGTCTGTACCTGCAGGTGAACTTGAGAATAATTTTGTGAAGTAGAAAAATCTGTCGGAATATAGGTTGAAGTTACATTAAAGATGGTGTAATTTAATTTCTCCTGTTCAGAACCATGAAACACAATTCAAGTTTGAAAAAAAAATGTTTTCCAGAAAATTTTAGCATTGCACTCGTAGAGTTTCTGTATTTTGCCCAGCTAAGTTTTCCCATTGTTATTAATTCATTTATTAATTGCTGCACTTTTTTCGAACCAACCATTTTAGGGAGGAAAGGAAGAAACGAACCCAGCCTTTGACCTCCTTGCCCAGGCTGCGCACTCCCTGGGCCCTGAGTGCCAGCCTGCCAGGAGTACATGGCAGACTGCCCCCACCCTCTGCTTCCTCTGACCTCAGGAAGAGCTGCTCACCTACTTCTATTTCTAATTAGATAAGGTCCCTCCTTCTTTTCTGTTTTTCTGACAGTGGTTTCCTCTTTCGCCTTCATTGTCTTCCACTGGGCCCCTCTGCGGTTTATCCACAAACTGTGTTGCTCGAGGACTTATTTTACTTCAAAATCGCGTCTCCTGGCAACAGTAAACAATGATTTCAAATCACCTTTGAAATCACCACACTTGTAGGGTATTCAAGGCCGACTCTCTGGGCCACAGCCCTGGACACCAGAGGCTGAGGACAAACTCTGCTTCTCATCCTTTTCTGGGTGAGGGTGCAGGAGGGTGGCTCGGGAGCCCCGGAGGAAGCAGCAGGGAGATAGGAGATCCTTGTTGCTTCTTCCGCTGGCTCACGCGGCATCATCCTCATGGGGTCCCTGCCAGGGAGTCCCCAAGTCCAAATAAAGATTTATCGGGCTCGTTAAATATCAATTAAACGACTAAAAGTTTTTTAACGGTTTTAGTGAATCTACATCCCTCAAAACTATTCAAAGTATATAAAAAAGACCCTCTCTGAAGCCTTCAGAGAACTTCATGGGTGACCCGTGGTTTTAGGCATACACTCTGTCCGTCTCCGTCAGGGACACCAGGAGAAATATAATCACGAGGTTTCTGGGGGTGGAGTGTGGTCACGTTCCACCCCTGCGGCATTCACCATGTGCTTCCTCCCCAGAGACCCGTGCATGCTGTCACGGGCTCACTACCATCGCTACCCCCATTTCACAGCTGGAGCAATTGAGGCTCAGAGAGCACGACGGGGGTTGGAGAGGACTCAGATCTACCTTCCTGACCAGGGAGTGTGTGCTGATATGCTGTGCCTCCATCCCCGCCGGCTTCAGTCCCCTGGTCCCTGGTCCAGTCCCCTCACTGCTAGGACTGGCACCTCCTATGACCTTCTTCAGCCCCTCCCCCTGCACAGAAATGACTTCCTGTTGCAGCTGTTCTTCTTAAGTCCACTGACAATTTCATAGTTTGCATTTTCAAAACATACTTAAAAATCCGAAAATGGAAGGAGGTGTGGACTCATCAGCATTTCACTTAATTAAATTTGGGGGTAGGGCTTGGTGAGACAGATGTCAGAACAGGACGTTTTGCAAGCAAGAGTTTTGAAGGTATGAAAATCTCTATAATAGGAAAAGTGTAGTGACTGGTGGAATGCTTATTTACATAAAGGGTGAGTCATAAAGTTATATTTATGGAAAATAGTTATAATATTTTAAGTAGCCATAAACGGTCCTCCTTGATATTAAAGTCCAGGTCTTAAAACTTCCATTTGCACAAAATGTTAAGATAAATATAAGAGAGAAACAGAGAGAGACACCAGCTATGAGCAAACAAAATATGGAGCCTGACAGATAGTACAGGAATCGGAATGAGACGTTTGTTTCTGAGTCCCCGAGGGACCCGTGACTTACTTTGACTCACCTTCTCTGTCATAGCCCCTCCACCACTGCACATGTGGGAGTTTTCAGGCCTGGACACACTCACCGCCATGCTGAGAAGGTTAAAAGGGCCTTATTAAAGCCAAGATCTGAAGGTCAGGTCTGGGGTCCAGACAGGTGTACCCTGGGAGGTTCCACCGGACCGGTCCTCCCAGCATCCCTGGCTTGGTTATCAAGCTTCTGTTTTATATCATTGCTGAATCGTATTCCAAAAACCCAAGCCTGACTTTCCCAGCTCGCCTGAGTCTGGGTTTAGTCTGATTTGTTGTTGTTGCTTATACAGGAAGATAAAAGATGGATTTGAGAAATTCACACGCGTGTAGAAGTCCAGCAGCTACTCCGGTCCCCAGAATGCCCGCTGGGACATTTCACGTCATTGTCCAGAGCCGGATTTTTAAGCCAAGGGTCCTCTTCCCATGAGGGCTGGAGATAGAACCCCACGCTCAGGCCGCCTGGCTGCTGGTCCAGGGTGGAGGGACCACACCACCCCGGCTGCACTGCCGGCCATGTTTACTTTTATTTTAAAGTCAGATTGGATGTAATGCACTGGAAACACTCTTCAATCATTTAGCTCTAAAATTCCCGCGGCAGCTCTCCACTCCTTTTCAGCATGACTTTTGGAGCCTTTTGATCTCCTGACTGCTTCCTGTATTAGAAGTCTAATCCTATATTTAAACATATTTCTACATTTCATCAAACAGTTTGATTTAAATTTTCCATAACCTAGATAGCCACATTAATCTACTCCCTCGCTCTCTCTGGCAGGCGGGCCATTCATTCCCTCTTTAAGAAAAAAGGAAGAATAAAAATGTTGAACGAAAATGACAATACAGTCGAAAATACTCGACAATTTAGCATCACAAAAAGTGAACATTTAAGGCCTCTGCTTCCAAATGCCACCCTAATTAAAGGAGCGTTCCTTTTCAATGCGCTTTTTTCACATGCAGAAGAGACCTTATTCAAATGAGGAGACCTTTCCCAGGGCGCAGGCTCTAATAGAGAGCTTAGCATAACTCGGGCTGCTTGTCAATGCAAATGGCAGCGGAGAAGTTAGCGTGCTGATGGAGATTATGGTTATCCTCTTCACACACCGCAGAATTCTTCACGCTCTGGAAATATTTTGCTTATCAGTGAGAAGCAATGATCAACACCGCACACCCCCCCCGGCCCCGGAGAGACTTCGAGAATGAGATCATCAATATTCAGATCAAGTCGGGTTCTCACGGTGCCCGACTATTAATTTGCTTCTAAAGTGAAGGCTTACTGTATACTTCTTAATGTAAACATTTGACGACCACATATCCAATATCAAATAGAGCGATTAGAAAGAGACTTCCCAAAGAGACGCTGACAATCAGCTTCGGATCCGGGCTCTGAAATTCAAAACACCTTAGAAAGACCTTTTCTTATTCTTCCATGAAAGAAGATGAAAGCTCAGGTCCTTAAAAATTAAAAAAAAAAAAAAAAAAAAAAAAAAGCAAAAATGACGGTTCTTGAAAAGTAGAACCTTCTTCTGCAAACGCATGAGGCCCGCAGACTTTTCGCTCCTTTTGTTGGCTGATTGGAGGGTTTGCCTGGAGACTCCCGGGGTGGCCCTACAGACCCTGGCTTGAGAGTGGCCTGCATTCCGGGACCATCGAGCTATTAGCTGAGGGAGCTCGCTGCTGTTTCCCTGCCCTGCCTTTCCTTTCATCCCAGGGTATTTCCATCGGGCAGAGGAGCGGTCCTCAGCAAACACCCGGGCTGCGTTGGAGGGGCACTCTGACTTCCAGAGGGAAGTCAGAACCCGGGGGTGTCACCAGGTCAGGAAGACGAGAGTCTGCCGTGCCTTGTGCTGAGCTCTGGGTGTCCACATTCAGGAGAGGAGGTTTTCTGTTTTTGCTTTTTTTTTTTTAAATATGCCTGTGACTCCTCTGTACATCAGTATGTGAGGACCTGCTCAGCCTCAAGAAATCCAGCCAGGATTTAACCAAGCCAGCAAGACAGCTTAAAGGACCAGGGGACCAGGTGACAGGTGACAGGTGTTGGGTGACAGTGGTGTTTTTCAGATGGCACAGCATCCGCTGGCGAGCAGTACACTCCAGCCCACAACAGAGCACCTCAGAATCAAGCCAGTGGGTCGGGAGAATCTTTTTAAAAATATAATAGAATAAATAGAAATGAATGGACTAGAACAAAACAGACACTATCAGAGGCCATCACACCCAGCAAACAGGAACATTGTATACTTTTGATGTTTAACTTATATTTTGTGTGTGTGCAGTGTGCTTGAAGTGTATATCCTGTGGAGACTTTTGTGGGGTGTGTATTGTGAGCGTGTGTAGGGGGTTTGTTTCTAATATTAAAAAGCTTTTTCTAATTGACAACATTGTTCCTAACATTAAAAATATTGGATTACAATTATCCAGGTGTCCATCAACAATGACTGAATTTAAAAAATCATATGTAATTAATGTTATATAGAGGAACATTATGCAGCTGTGCAAATGAACACAAAAGATTTTTACACGTCAGTATGGAAAGAGCTCCAAGACACGCCTACACGTCAAAGAAGCAAAGTGTAGAACACTGTGCTTAGTAAGCTTCCATTTGCAGAAAAAAGGAAATATTTGTCGTTGTTTATATTTGTGTAAAACTTCTCTGAAGATGACAGAGGACATTAATATTCACTGGGAAGATGGAGCAGAGTGGACAGAGAGGCTTTTCACTGCAAACTTATTTTTTTCTTTTTTTCTTTTTAGTTTTTGGACTAAATTACCTGTTCAAATAATAAATTCTGCATTGATGCAGATCCATTTGAATACATGTACAGAAAGGGATCTCTACATATAGCTATGTATTTAATACACTTATGGGTGCATATTTGTAAAGTATATAAAAATACTGTTTTACATACCGTCCTGTGTGTGTCAAGTATAGTATATGGAACCAAAGAGATACTTAAACGGACCAGCATAGAGGCCCAGAGTTGTACGGACCCCACTTGGGGAAAAATTAGGTTGGACCGAGTTTGGGGCCCCTTTTTACTCCAGGTTCTATGAAATTTTAAAAATAGGTTGGAAGAAAAATGCTGTAGAGTCTAGCAACAAACAACAAGGTTCTAGACGGGGCAATTAAGGATGCAAGTTACCTTTTTTTTTTCCAGAGAAATGATCAGTAAAATAAATTGACAGCTTATTGGGAAAATTTGCCTTCACTTATATATTTCTCTGACTCGCATGGCCCTATGTGTTGGGGGTAAATTATTTATATGTTGACTAATGACTTTCATTAAGCGTCATATAATTTACTGATAGAGCAGTAATGCATAGAAATTGATGCTCTGGGGTAGGTTTTGTATCTCTGGATACTTCTCTGCAACTTCACGTGAGACATGGGGTCCATTATCAGATGAATGGAAGGGCGCTGGCATGATGCTGAGGGCACGGTCCTGCCACCTGTGCACAGGTTGTCCTGGCAAAGACCCAACACGCGTGTGCACAGACAGGAAACTTTGGTGTCTGGAGTCAGAGACGCCTTCTCTGACCCTCCACGCACACCCTCACCATCTTTGTAGACAGTCAGACAGAGGGATGGGAGTACGCTGGGGACTGGAAGGTCCCCTTAACTGGGACTGTGAACCCCATGACCCAGGCGTAGTGTCTGATAGTCAGAGGGGCCGTGATCCCGCACCTGAGAACAGACAGATCAGAGAGCTATCTCACCGGGTACCCATCCGACTTGGGATGCTCCCTACAACATCTCGCACCCAAGTCCAAGAAGATTGGCTCAAGGGCCTGAGACCTCACCTCCCAGCAAAGGGGCACCTCGCTGGGGCGTGGTGACTGCTCTCCAGAGCTGCAGCGCACAGAGCCCCCGCTTGCCCCTGCTGTGTGAGCATTATGGTCGGTCGGACCCAAGGATGCTGTCACCTGTTTACGGTCTGGCTCCCTCATGGATGCTGGTCCTGATGATACAGTCACTAGGAAACGTGGTTGTCTTCAAGCTGGTCACTTTGATTTCTTAGAAGGCAAAGTCGGGGGCTAGTGGATTCACCAGCATGCCCATAAGTTGTAGCTTATTCAAATTTCCAAGTTTTCACATGCATGAATTTATTTTTATTTCAATGTAGCTTAAGTTCTTAAAACTGTCTGAAAATGAAACTCTTTTGAATGCCATTGATCGTTAAGAATTGCTCTGCGTTCTCAGTGTTTTGGTATTCTGATTTCAATCAACCTGCAATATCACATTTTATATTAAACTGCAGATTAAGTTCAAGGCTTCAGTCATTAAAATCCTCTCCTTTGTAGCTAATCAGCTAGGCTGTTTTAAAATAGAGGAGACGGGAAACTAAAAGTCAATCTTTAAAAATTTGTTTCTCTATTCTGTTACTTAAAGGAAGATTTTGGCTAGCCTCCAGCTAATAATACACAAGAATACAAACCTTTCCTGAGTTTAAGTTTATTCTAAAATATCTTTATCTGAATTAAAAGGAAAATAAAAATTTGTTGTAAATATGTGTTTATCCCAAAGCGTCTTTCAGGTCAGAACAAGTCTCTAAACGCAGCTTTGAAACGGTAACCCTTAAGACATGGAGCAGTGTCACTTTCAAACACGTTCACTATTTAATTAATATTTCTCATTTGCAATGCAAATCAGACTTACAAAGCTAACGGTTATAACTTGAAAACAATTACCCACATTACGAGTTATCACAATTCCTCAGAAGATGCGATACTTCACTATTTGTCAGAAAAACCAGTGCGAGCATTTTGCAGGGGAGACTTTAACCATGTTTGCGATGGTGTGTCCTCGTCTGTGGGTTCCCTTCTGAGATGTGCCTCTATTCCATTTCTATTTGACTCTCATTCTGTGTTTAGTGCAAATCAAGACTGAAAAGAACATTTGCCTTCACAGTAAAATTGCAATTTACTTCTTGAAATCTTTGCCGGATTCATAGCCTTTGGATCTGTTTAACCGAAGCTTCATTTCTCTTTGGCATAATAAATCTTTTACTCTAAGCACCCAAATATACAGCAAGCATTTTATTCCACATCCAAGAGGGAATATTCTTTTCTAATGCGGAATTTCATCTTTGAATGTGGTTTGGAGCCACAGCTGCTTGAGGCTCCACATACCTGCTGTTCGAGGAGCTCAGTTTGAAGCACAGGGTGGGACGAAAGCTTAGCCCCACCAAACTGCTTCTGAACCCAAAGGTGACCATGTGGGTATTAACCGCCATGTGGAATCCATTTCCAGACAGGAAGATGGGCCAGCAACAGTCAGCACACCTGGAAAGGGAAGTCCTCAGAAGAAATGAGAAATGATTTGTGGGATGAAAGAATTTATGTATGTATAACTGAATCACTTTGCTGTACACCTGAAACTAACACGAGATTGTAAATCAAGTACACCTCAATTAAAAAATTAAAAAATAAAGATAAAATAAAACAATGTGATGCCCAGAACAAAAATCACTGTGTTTCTTCACTCTACAGTTTATTTTTCTCAAAATACAAGGTAATGTGATGCTATTCTCTGAGAACAGGTTTTGCCTCTCAGCCGGCTGCTGTGAGGACACCAAAATGTGGGGAGACTGAGGCAGCCCGGGGCTGGAGGCAGCTGTGCTGGGGCCGAGGAGGAACAAAACCAGGGCCCTTTGTCCAAACCCTCATATAACTGTGGGGAAAATAGGGTATGTTTCACTTAATGATGAAAAAAGGTCTTTAAACAGTAATTGAAACCCTGCAAATACCTTGTAAATAAGGTGAAATTTTTTTTTTTTTTTTTTTGCGGTACGCGGGCCTCTCACCGTTGTGGCCTCTCCCGTTGCGGAGCGCAGGCTCAGCGGCCACGGCTCACGGGCCCAGCCGCCCCGCGGCACGTGGGATCCTCCCGGACCGGGGCGCGAACCCGCGTCCCCCGCATCGGCAGGCGGACTCGCAACCACTGCGCCACCAGGGAAGCCCTAAGGTGAAACTTTTATTACTGTTTTTCCTGAGGATTTGATTAATAAAGCATGAATGTATCAAAATATCACTTTAAGTTTAAATGGTCACTTTTGAAATGCAACACAATACTCATATACTGGATCTTAAGAAGTTTGCATGTTGAATTATACAGTGTAATTTGTATTACTCAAAGTTATATAGGATCTGGAATCTACTGGCCGATACATAGCAAATGTAGTCACAAAGTGATGATCTTGAGGGTGGGGGACTGGTGTGAGTGTCAACCCTCGTAAGAAAGCAAATAAACACAAAAGCTGATTGGCTAATAATATCCATAAACTTTAGACGCTGGAGGGTGCCGTTTGTTCCAGACCGCTTGGTCACCACCATGACCGCTGTCTGGCTGCTGTCCACCCCCTGCCCTCCCCCCCCGCTGCTCGGCGTCCAGACCGGGCTGCAGCAGCCCCTTCCTAACCCCTCCAGGCTCCGGGAAGTACAATTACTCGTGTGGCGAAGGCAGGAACGAACCCAGAGTTGTGATTCCAGCAGAATTCAGCAAATGTTGGCGCTTACTTACGTATCTGCTTATTAGATCTCAAGAGCCATTGCACCAGGTATTTACAACTCCACACAGGATGCTTTCAGGGAGGAGGGTTTTATTACTGATATTGTTTAGAATTGCTGCAGGATGATAATAAAAGGGGGACCAACTTTTACTATGCTTTATTATTATTTAAAATTCCCTACAGATAATGCTTACTTGTTGCCTGCACCATCGGCAGCCTGTTCCCCTGCCCGTTCTTGGGCACCACAGAGGAGTGGCCTTTGGGTCAGGGGCCAACAGCAGAGCACTAAGCAAAGCGTGGGGCCCCCTGAGGGTTGCGGGACCCTGAGCAACTGCACGGTTCACCCATCCAGGAAGCCAGCCCTGCCCGTGTGACCCTCCTCCCAAAAAAGGGAGGGCGCCCACACTCAGATGGCAGGGGAACCTGTTCTCTGATTGACAGCGCGGCGGCTATTTTAGATATACTGCTGTTTCCTTTGGTAGTTCATCTAATGATGTCCCAAACCCATCACTACCACAGGAGGTAATTCAGAACACGAGTCGGATGCTTTTCCTGCCACAGCAGCTAGGCGGGTCTGGAGGCTTCTGAGCAGGCTGTCCAAGGGGACGCTCCCCCCTGAGGCGGGTTTCCTGATCCATCAACTAGGGAAGTTATCATTGACTTCTGTACTTCCAAATTAGCCTTCCTTACGATGTGGTTTCTGGAGGGTGAGATGAAGAAGGAAAGGAACAGAGGAGGGAGGGGGAAAAGTGAGAGGAAGAGAAACAAACCAGATTCCTTAGCATCGCTCAGTCCCAGTAGGGGAGGCAGGAGGGCTGGGGCGTCTGCTCTTGAGAAACACGCAGACACTCGCCGCGGATGTGCGCAGCCCCCCTCCCTGGCAGCCTGCTGGCCGGCAGTCCTCAGGGCCGCTCACCCACAGGGAAGTCCCGTTCTGGACGACAAACGTCTGCACCATTCTGCAGGTTTCCCCGCTATCTGAAAGCAGAGTGTTCCTGTGAAACCTTTCATAGCCAAAATGACATAAAGAGAAGAAGCAGTTACCTTAGGACATGTCTTTATAACGAAGCCACAAAATAAATCCGGAGGAAGCACAGGTGCTTGCAGACACTGGTCAGAGCTCTGGCCGCCGGACGCCCCAGGAAAGAGCTCGGCGGGGCCGCCCCCAGGGCGCACACTGCCTCTGTAAGGGCTTCACTGCAAAACCCACACTGAACTTTTCACCTTTTTTTGTAAATTCAAAAATCCTCTTCGAACTTCTTCCTGTAAGCGAAACTGGGACCAACGTAGGTCTTTTGTAAGAGCAAAGTGGAGTAAAGCAAACTTTTAAAAAGCAGCAGATCCTTGTATTTGGAAACTTTTCCAGACGTGTCTTCCGTTTGGCCAATCGATCCACGTGACGACTCATCTCTGGGTCCTGGGTCCAACCGAGCATGAGAAAAAACTATTACAACATATGCCTTGCTTAACGCTGCCCGTAAGATTTCAAGTTGCACCCATTAAATTCAGTATTTCCAACACGTTCCATACTGCACTAACACAGTACATGGCCCAGGTACTCCCAGCATATTTTTGTACAAATGAATAAAAAGCAAAATATGAAAAAGGAATCACACACGTGAGAGGAAAGCGCCACACAATCACAGAAAAGTAGTCTTATTTGCTTATTTCATACAGATTATTCTTTCTCTTTTTAAAATTAGAAAAGCCTGCTTTGAATGGAAAGAAAGCACCCGTGGTGTGTAATTTATGATCAGTTTAATCACTGACGAATTTCGAATACCAAAGAGTGTGTTCTGAGAGTGACACAGACAACCACAGAAACGTCATCCCCCAGACAGAACTTCCAATCCCTCACACCTGTTCACGTGACTCAGCTTTGAATCTGGCTGCAGAACTTGAAGGAGACCCAGCACACCATCCTGTCTGACTATAAGGGTCTCCTCTGGCACCTGTGGGTGAGTGAGGGTGGGTGGAACCCAGAGAGCAGGGCCCCCCTCACCTGACAGGGCAGGCGGCAGACCAGGGCATGAGGGACAGTGTTATGACAGCTCCCACCAAGAGAACCGACAGGCTCAGCATATGCCAGCTGTAAGAACACACGTTTCAGACATCAAGAGGATCCCCGGCATTTGAGCTCGGAAAGGTCACATTGCATCCCCGCCTTTGCAGCTTTGCAACACTGGGCTTTTTATAAGAGCCAGGAGCATGGCTGCCATATCTGTCCCCAAGCCTGGAGTCCCTCACTTCCCACCCCTGGGTGGCACGTCCTGAGCTGCAGCATTTCTGTCTTATGATAAGAGTCGGCCTCTCTGGATTGTACCTCGATGAGAAACAAAGTCAACATCGAAACAGATGCTTGCATGTCTTTTGTCAAAACAGACAAATATAACTTTGGCAGTGTGCCTGGCTGGAGAGTAGTGGACAGCCTCCTGGACACAAGGGGAGGTGGGGACACCAGGAAAGGAGCACCTAGAGGGCCTTGTGGGAAAACAGGTTTGAGGCAAACCACCAATATCACCAATTAACCCCGTGCGCAAGCCACAGTCCAGCTAATTACAGCTCCTTCTGGCTGACTCTGGTCAGTGTGCCAGTGGGAAGGGGTTTTCTACTCCTCACCAGTGGGGGAGAGACTTCCACGCGCAACGCCATGTCCGAGCAGAGCCACTGACCACAGACACCGTGAAAGCCAGCTCCTCACATGAACATGGGTGGCAGAGCACATCAATTTGAACGAAGTTAATGTCGATCTGGCAGTCAGCACCTGGCTCTATGACAGAAATGTATTTGTCGCCGTCTGGAGGCTGGAAGTCCGAGATCAACGTGCTAGCAGGGCTGGCTTCTCCTGTCCTCATGTGGCTGTCCCTCTCTGTGTGTCTGTGTCCTCACCTCCTCTGCTCACAAAGATACCAACCCTGTAGGATTGGGACCCAGCCCGGTGACCTCCTTCCAGCCTCACTGCCTCCTTAAGGTCTGTCTCCACACCATCCATCCTGAGGTGCTGGGGGTAGGGCTCCAACACAGGATTGGAGGGAGACACGATGCAGCACACAGCAGCCACGTGGAGTGGAAAGTGGTTCCTGGAGCCCCTGCACTTCTGTCGGACAAATACTTCCCTTCCTTCCAGGGACCACACTCGCTCCTGCTGAGGGCCGACTCTCTTCCTAAGTCCATCAGCTCACCTGAGTTTCTGGAAGCCTCCCAGGATCCGAGGCGGACCGAGGTGGAGTGATCACGGGATGGAGAGCAGCCCCAGCCCCAGGCACGATTAGCAGGAAACACCAGCTCGGGCTCTGTTCTGCATGTTCAACCTGCTGGTTGAGATGCTACCAAGCCATCTCCAGGAGGCATATACCGCCAGGTGTGAGAACTCTCCAGCCTCTACCTCCGCATGAGGCCCATGTGGTCATGATCCTGGGCAGAGACACACCTCATGACGGAGCAAGAAACAGAGCGGCAGGGGCACATTTCAATCACTGCTTAGCAGAAGGCAGAAGCCGAGCCCGTCCGTCCCCCCAGAGGCCACAAACGCAAAGTGAGAAGAGCATCCCACAAGGTTCTGATTTTCCAAGGCTGCTCAAATATGCTTTCTAAAAAATTATCGAGCATCAAATTACCTCCAGAAAAGACTGATACGGGGTCATCTCTTTGCTGGTGGGCCCCGCCTGCCAGCTAGCCTCACAGTAGGGGGGGACACAGGTTGTCTGGGCGCCCGGACCTGGTGGCTGAACGGGACGGCGGAGGGCCAGCCTTCTGAGGCACAACTCAGGATGAGGACTCAAGGTTTTCTGTCCTGCTAAGGTGAGACGAAAACCAAATAATGCACGAAATTAGATGTTGCGTTCACTAAAAGCTGGGGCAAGCAGAGACGCAGGGCCTTATGGGCTGTGCAGACAGCACCCAGACACAAGTGGGGAAGCAGGGGGCTGGCCTGGAACAGCGGGGTTTCCTGGGGCATTCAGCACTCACACCCACAGCCCCGGGCCTGCTGGGGCAGCCTCCCCCGACTTGTGCACCCATTTCTTTGCCTCCGAAGCAGCCTCGGTTCTGTCTCTTTTCCCCTTCCTCCTGACTGTGCTGCAAAAGCCCCACCTGCTGCAGCTCCTGCTTGTTACCTCGGCACAGATTTCCAGGGATTCAGGCTGGCGGAGAGCATGGGGCCGAGGGGATGCTCGTGTGTTCCAGGCAGAGAGATGGAGATGAGAAAACGGGGCCTGGATTCTCCGGCGTTAAGGCAAGCTGGGTGACATGGGGGATTTACCCTGGAAAGGCGCTCGAGTTGTGGTGTTACAGCACAATGCACCAGGGAGACAGACGGGCCCCCGCCTTTCAGGAGGAATGTCTCCCAGAGCAGATCCAGGCTGCATCCCAGGTCAGGCAGTGTCTGCAGAGCCCTCGTTGCTCACAGAGTAGGCGAGTGAGTGAAGCCAGGGCTGGTGCAGGGCTGACTCACCCCCTCATTCGCTCATTCTTCATGAGAGGCTCCTTCTTTCTGAGCCAGCAAACCCCATTTCTTCTAAGAGGGAGCAGACACAGCCCCGGTCAATGAACCTGATCACTCTGCCTAAGGCTGGTGCTGGGACCAGCAGTGCCCGCTGCCCAGGAAGCTGGGAAATGCAGATGCTCAGCCACCCAGACGTCCTAAAGGGGAGACTTGAGGGCTGAGTCAGGCTGTGTGGCCCCTCTGCTCCTTGGCTGTGGCTGGCAGAGAGCAAGAGGTGGGACCCCTGGATCCGGGGTGAGACCCCGCAGCCAGCACTGGGGGGCTCCCACGCTATCCCGTCCGCACAGGACAGCCCAGGGGCCAGATCCAGCCCCTGTCGATTTTTGTGCAGCCCCAAATTAGGAATGTCTTGGCATTTTCAAATTGTGGGGAGAAAAAAGAAAAGAATGACCCCATTTTGTAGCACGTGAAAACAGTCTGAAGTCCACATTCAGTGTGCGCCGAGGTTTATGGTACATGCTGCTCGCAGTGAAGGGCTGCTTCCACTACCGTGTGGCCAAAAGCCTGAAATACTTACTCTGGCTCTGCATCGTACAAGTGTGCTGGCCGTGGTCTAGAACATTCTCTCCGTGTCCAGACCTTTGGGTCAGGGCAAAGGAAACTTGAACTGGGGGAGACGCAAATACATTCTTCTTTTGTGTTACCTTTGCGCTCAATTTTATAAGAATCTCTGGAAGGAAGGAAGGGCTGGAGGGAGGGAGAAGGGAGGGAGGAATGAAGGGAAGTGCTGTAGAAACGTAAAGGAAGGTGAAAAGACCAAGATCAAGGTTGATTTTTGTAGACTAGGTGAGGACGCTATTTAAACTTTTCCTACACTTTCTTTTCTTTGAAGTTTATTTTGTCTTTGTCCTCTGTCATCTTATAACCTAGGGGAGCCCTTATCTAAAGCGAGGTAGGGCTGCCGACCAGCAGATGTGGTTTGTGGGTTTGAGAGCGGCTGGGCCACAGTCGGGAAATGCCACGGGAGTCGTGCCAGGAACGGCCTCTCCTGGGAGCAAGGAGGGTGGGGAAGCCGGCAGAGGCAGTGGACGAGGAAGACCCCTGCTTTGTTGGGGGCCGAGGGCGAGGCTGGCATGGGGTCCGGCCAGGGAGAGCATCCGACGCAGGGGAGGGGATTGTGGGCTCTCCCCGTGGGGCCCGTCAGGTCTGGATGCTAACTCGGGTTTCTCCAAAGCTTGTCTTCAGTAGAAATGAGGGCTGGTTATGTGTGAACCTACACCTGCAATAATCCAAGGCAGGACAGGACAGAGAGGACCGTCACCCACCCTTAGAAGTCTCCAAGCAGTGGCAATTCTAATGTCTGCTCTCGGGACCAGGAGAAAGTCCGTTCCGTGCGTGCACAGCGGGGGTCCCAGGAAGATAAGAGGGCCAGTGCTTCCCAGCTGATGACAGTTCATCAGCCTTGAGCTTTCCTACCCTATCACAGTCATGAACAGAGAGCGGACGGCCATCCACAGGCCTCCGGTGACCTGAGGATGGTTTTAGGAGCCTGTCGAGAAATCCTGTGGCCCCAGGCCCAGGGCGACTTTTTATTGCCAAGGCTGTTATTGATTTTGGGATGAAGAAAATAGTTAGCTATTGTTGCTTTAGGTGTCACGAGAAAAAAAATCCACCCCCATTTCACGTGCTGACAGATCTCAGGTGGATCTTGCCTTTCAATGACCAGGGCCTCCCAGGCTACGAGGGGAGATGTTTGCTTCTCAAAGGTAGTACCGTCTTTATGAGACATGGCACGCTAATCGAAAACACAAGTAAACTGAAAATTAAATTTAAAAGCCTATAATTTAGTATCTTCCTGGCCGGGAGTGATGGCTTTCATTTGTGCGGGACTGGAGCTGTCCAGGGTCGGCGTGACGGGCCGTGGCCGGGTCTCCTCCGAGGGCTGATGGAGCCGATTAATCTCTCGGAACCAAGCTTTGTCTTCTCCAGTTCAGTGAACAACTTCATTTCTGCTGATGAGTTCAACCAGGGGTCAGAACAATCTTCATTTCTGACAAACCCACGAAAAGGGAATTAATTTTATGAGTTAGTGCCTCTGTGCTCAAACGAAGCTGGGGAGAGAGAAGTCAACACTAGTGGCAGAAGCAGATCTGTGTGCAAACGCCCCACTTGATTAAAACCAGGGGAAATATTCTCTCAACAAGGTAGGGGGACCCGGAACGAGAGGGTTCAAAGGATCAGAAGCACGCCAACGGGGCCTCTACCTTCGGAAAATACCAGAGACGTTTTATCGAACCTTTGTTCTTAGGGTTTAACACGAAAAAAATTCAAGAAGTGGCCAGGTAAGGGCAGTTGGAGAAGATTAAACAATTATGACCGCAGCATTAAAAAATGGGGAAAAAAACCCTCACAAAAGCAGGGAAATCACATCAGATGCTGGTCAAATATTATAATGTTGATTACAACAAAATCGCTTTCATAAATTCATGCAAACATTTATTGAGCCCATTAGTTGCCAAGCACAGAGGACCCTGGCCTTTCACAACAAGAAGATGTGAACTCACAGTCACAAGGGTGTATCAGGCTCTATTATGGGCTGTGTTGTGACCCCCAGATTCCTACAATGAAGTCCCAACCCCCAGTACCTTTGAATGTGACCGTATTTGAAGACAAGGTCTTTAAAGAGGTGATTACATTAACATGAGGCTATTAGGGTAGTACTAACCCCATAGGGCTGGCGTCCTTATAAGAGATGAGATCAGGACACACCAGCAGGGAGGAGAGACCACGTGAGGACATGGGGAGGAGATGGCCGTCCACGTGCCGAGGAGAGAGGCTTCAGGAGGACCAGCCCTGCCGACACCTGGGTCTTGGACATCCAGCCTCCAGACTGTGAGACAATAAATGTCTGTTGTTTAAGCCGTCCCAGCCATGGCATTTTGTTATGACAGCCTGAGCAAACTAATAGTTAACTATAAGCTTACTAGTAAACACTACTACCCCGACCCCTGCCCCCCACATGTGAATTTAATGATAAGAAATAGTAATGAAATGATACCGCTTCCCCTAACAGGTGAATTTGGACACTTGAAACTCTCATCTCAGAAACCTCCCTCTCTACAGGCTCCTGCTTCCACATGGAGGTGCACGGCAAGGGGTACGTCCCTCTTTTGCTGGCTAAGAAGCCAGTGCTGAAAGGAGTCTTTCGCAGTGTGGTCTCAAGGTTCAATTCAAGCTGCTTCAGTTCGAAGCGAGGAGCCTGCCCCGTCTGCTCAGCTGCCCGTGTTCCCAGGTCACCCTGCCCTCACCGTCTGCTCCCGGCTCCCAGAACCAAATGGAGTCCCTGGGCAGTAGAGCCCCAAACGAGACGAGGCCGCCAGCCTGGGGGAGGGTGGGGTCGTGTTTGGGACCCGCATCCTGACACCCATCTCAGCCCGGTCCCTCCATCACCTACGACAGGCAAAAACCTGGCTGGATGTGCAGGAGTGGAAGGGTCACAGACAGGACATGTGCGAACCGAGGGGGCCTTGCAGGCAGGCGGGGCCTGAGGAGGCGGCGCAGGGAGATGGCGGAGACCCCTCTGAGGCCTTCCAGCCTCCAATGGAAAGGATTGGGGCTGCTCTTCCCCCAAAACTCCAACTCAGAAATGACCCTGAGGGCAGGCGGACACACCCCCTGTGTGAGAGGGAGAGGCAGCTTGCCCTGGAGCCAGGTGTGGCAGGAGGCTGCTCCAGCCATGAAGGACGTTCCGGGACCCTCTCACTGCAGAGAGGGGACACCTCCTTATGAGTTTAGGGTAATTCTTTCCTGATTACTGCATTGCTAGGGAGCTTTTAAATAATCGGTGGACGTCTTGAATTTTAAATAATGTGCATGGCCTGTTAGAAGGAACCACGTTTTATAAAGTCTTAACTTGGCAAGTGGCTGTTCATGTTGGTGACATTGGAACACCTCAGCCCCAGCTAGTGTCAGCCCAGGGAACTAGCCTCAGTTGGTAAGTGCAGAGGTGGGCTGGGTGGGCTCTGCCCCTGGGGCTCATGTACATCCGAGCGCAGGTCACCATTCATGCCCAGTGGGGCCCAGAGACACACTGCTCTCTCCACCCCTCAGCCCATTAGTAACAGGTTAATGTGATGGTGATGATCGATCTAGTGTCTGAACTCATGGAAAATTTCAAACATGAGGCAATGGTGTGGTGGTGGGGATCACCCCTTCCAGAGAACCAGGAACATGGGGTGGGGAATCTGGGCTCCGTTCTCAGCAAGGATACATATTGTGTGTGCATGTGAGTATGCACGTGTATGTGTGTGTGCATGTGTGCATTGTGTGCGTGTGTGCATATGCTTGTATCCATGTGTGGGCATTGCATGTGTGCACTGTGTGTGCATGTGAGTATGCACATGTATGTGTGTGGGCATGTGTGCATTGTGTGTGTGCATATGCATGTATCCATGTGTGTGCATTGCATGTGTGCACTGTGTGTGCATGTGAGTATTCACATGTATGTGTGTGGGCATGTGTGCATTGTGTGTATATGCATGTGTCCATTGCATGTGTGCATGTGAGTATGCACATGCATGTGTGTGCATGTGTGCATATGCATGTATCCACGTGTGGGCATTGCATGTGTGCATTGTATGTGAATGTGAGTATGCACATGTATGTGTGTGGGCGTGTGTGCATTGTGTGTGTATATGCATGTGTCTATGTGTGGGCATTGCATGTGTGCATGTGAGTATGTGCATGCATGTGTGTGCGTGCGTATGTATGTGTGTACTGAGTGTGTGCATGTGTGCATATGTATGTGCGCATTGTGTGCGTGTGTATGTGCCCATGTGTGTATTGTGTGCATGTGAGTATGCACATGCATGTGTGTATGTGTATGTGTGCGTATGTATGTGTGTACTGAGTGTGTGCATGTGTGCACGTGTGCATATGCATGTGCGCATTGTGTGCGTGTGTATGTGCCCACGTGTGTATTGTGTGCATGTGAGTATGCATATGTATGTGTGCGCATGTATACATATGCATGTGTACCCATGGGCACTGCCTGTGTGCATACCTGTGTGTGCATGCAAGCTCCCTGAATTCCAACTTCCTCTGGATGCAGCTATAGCCACTCTCTAATCACTTATGGATCCAAACCATAAGGTATTTAAAAGGTGCCATAAGTGTCACAACATGCCACTCACACTTGCCTTCCCATCAGTCTTTTCCCTCGTCCTTGAGGCCTGTCTTGTGCACAAGAAAGGTGAAGTTAAAACGTCTTACAGGGCTTCCCTGGTGGCGCAGTGGTTGAGAATCCGCCTGCCGATGCAGGGGACACGGGTTCGTGCCCTGGTCCGGGAAGATCCCACATGCTGCGGAGCGGCTGGGTCCGTGAGCCATGGCCGCTGAGCCTGTGCGTCCGGAGCCTGTGCTCTGCAATGGGAGAGGCCACAACAGTGAGAGGCCCGCGTACCGCAAAAAAAAAAAAAAAAAAAAAGTCTTACATATGGATTTAGTAACAAAATCTGAAAACGAGGAAGCTGAGACCCAGGAAGACATTCTGCATGTCACGTTCCGTCCTGTACTCACTGTGCATGTTTGCCCTGGGTGATTTGCGGATATTTTCACGTTGATACCCTTTAATTTGTAGGGTCACCCAGAGCCATTTGTATAGGCACAGGGATGTGGTAACCACAGAACACAGCACGTGGTGCCACAAGTCATTCTTCAGGTGCCGGAATCCAGCTCCTCCCGACGGGGCTACAGGGAAAAGCCCCACCGCCAGGGGCTTCACCCGCATGGATCCCTGCTCACGGCCCGCCCTCTGCCCTCCGCCCTCCGCCCTCTGCCAGTTCTGAGCTGATGCCCAGGAAAGGTGGCCGTGAAGGGTCCTCTCTCCACTGGGATGTGAAGCCAAGGGCCTGACTGATGCGGCCCTAAAGGCTGCACAGAACTTTCTTCAAGAGGAAAGCCCAGGCTGGACCCTTTCCAGCCAGTTAACTGCCTCCCAGCAACAACCTGCCTCACTCACAGCGTCAAAGGGATAGTGTGTCCAACTCTCTACTAAGAGGCTTAAACAGCCTCCCTCCCACCCCCCAAAACGGTTTGATTTCAGGGCAGAGTAAAATGATTCTTCTAGAGCATGTTTTTATTGCCTTCCAAGGAGTCTGGAGAGACAGGAATCATTGTACAAAGGCTCCAAGATTCTCCAAAAATTAAAAAAAAAAAAAAAAACCACAAAGAATTAGTAACATGATTTCCACAGAAACGGTAACACAATCACTAATGTTTAGGGTCAAGTGAGAAAATAGTCCAAATCTAGAATCCCAAATCCAGCTAAATGAAACAGGTGTGAAAGGAATGGTGTCAAGAAAAAAACGGGATTTTAATCAATGGAGACTTGTGAGTCACTGGATGCCCTTGGTGGCCTGTCCACCACCCTCAGGTACAGCGTCCCTGTGACGAGGAGCTGGGGGCTGGGCCTGGAGCCGGTCCCCTGCAGTCCTGTGCCGCTGCAGCGGGCTGGGTGGATCCACCATCCTTCCCCGTCTCCCACCTGCACCTGCCTCCCCTCTGCACTTTCTCTCCACCCAGCATCCGTGTTCACCGTCTGACTCACGGATCCTTACTCACCTGGTTAAAAGGGAGCGACCACAGCCTCACACTCTGACGGTGATCAAGGGCCATGTGCCCGTGAACTCTCAGCACAACCCTTCACGAACGAGGAAGCTGAGCTGGCTCTCCGATCTAGAAGCTTCTCCAGTGTGGCAGAGCCTGTAAGGACGGGGCTGGATTTCAAGGTTAAGGGCTCTCACTCCAGGGCTCATGACCTTGGCCACTAAACAAGGGTTTTCTCCCCTAAAAAGGCTGTTTACTTACTTTAGCTGAAATAACCATGAGTGTCCCATGATTTCCGTTCTCTCGTTGTGCCTGGTTCCAAATCTGGTCTCACTAGTGTCCCAGATTTGTACTCTTCAATATTTCCTCAGTGTCGAAGGACCAAGAACAAATGTTGAAGGAAGACACACACGTACACACTCATATGCACACACACATACATGCACTTACATCCACCCACAGACCCACACACGACACACACATGCACACACACTTGTATACAACGCATACACACATACACTACACACAAGATCCCACGTGCATACAAACACACCCTTATATACACCGTGCACACACACACACACACACACACGGCACACACCAGAGCAACCCAGGACCAGCATATGCACAGACGGGGCGCTGCAGGGATCCGTAGCAGCAGGAGTCTGGCCTGAAGCTCGCCTTTCCACAGAGCGAAGGGAAGCTTTCCCCAGAATTAACAGGGTAACAGCAACCAAGGAGGTGTGTTTAAACTGCCAACGTGCACCGTTGTCTCCATCCATCCCCAAATGTTACCTGTACATGAATCAGGGTCCTCATCCTCAGGGCGTCTCATCCCGTCACTAACTGGCCAGTGGAACTCCCTGGGGAGAGCAGGAAGAGATCATTTTACTTTGTTACTCGGGCTCATTTCATGAAGGGGATCCCTAGTGAGTGGTTTTCACTCTACACTTTCTTCCCTTTGGTCATAACTCACAAGCTGTCTGAAGCAGCAGCGTTTGTCTCTGGAGAGACTGGCCCTCAGGATGCAGAGGGGAGATCCCCCCCATGAGGTGTGTCTCTCTTCCTCCTGGACGGTCCACTCTCCACAGGTGGGAGATGGGGGTCCCCTCCTGTTCCTCGCATTCCATGCTCACGGCTGTGTCCACCCATCTCCGGCTTCGGTCCCTGCTGTTGCCCTGCACAGGGTTCAAGGTCACCCAAGGTCGCCCCCTTGGGATTTCCCAGCCGTTCAGGGGAGCTAGTTGCCCTCTTTGTGTTCATATTCCTGCATTGGAATTTCCAGTCTCCTGCTCTAGGAGAGCAGGGTCCGAGGGCTTATTTTCTGGCCTCCCAGCGTCCAGCAGCGAGATGGAGGTCTGAGGGTGAATATGATGGGGGAATTGAAATTCCCCTGTGTCCTCAAAACAGGGAGCGCTCTGTATGCAAGGAAGCACATGGCATGTCGGGGAGAGTGGACTGCCCGCTGGACACTTCTCTTCTCTGAACACCCCTGACGCAGGGCTGTCTCAATAGAGGACCTGCCCAGGGGACCCGAGAAGCCCACCTTTCTTCAGGCTCCTCGGAATTGGCTCCATGTCCGCCCTCCGACAGTGCAGACCCTGCTGTGCCTGGTGGGCCTCAGAGGAGGCTGGGAGTGGCTCTTGTCTTCAGTCTTTGGGCCAATAGTCCAGGGTCAGGGCCGGGCAGGGAGACCCTGGGGCTGCAGGAGATCAGGAGCCAGAGCCCTTGGGTGGGCAGGAGAATCTCAGTAGCAGAGGGCCTGCCCGCCTTGGTGGTGGGAAAGGCACCCTTTCAGCAGAGGGTGAAAATGAGCAAACCATCTAGACCCAGCAAGGCACTCATAGGGGTGATTTCAACCATCTAAATATTTTTATTTCAGCCTCACAGTCTCACCTTGTGCTCAGGGTTTGTTCGGAGCCCTACATGTTGGGACTGTGTGGATCAAACAGGAGCGCGGCCGGAAGAGGATGCGACCCCTCCACCGGTCCTGCACGAGTCAGTGCTGACTGTCTAGCTTCCACCATGCCCTGAGCTGAGGGTGAGAAATAGGCCAGGCCTCCAAGCAGCTCTCAGGATGGGAGACAGAGGTTTGTCACACTGAACCGCCTGGAGAGCTCAGGTCAGAGCCGGCTGAGGCGCAGGGCAGACTCGAGCAGACCCTGGCCCAAGCCTTCTGGCCTCAGGGGCCCCAGTCCCACCCCCTGGGGGATGGACGAGAGCAGGAGGGTGGCGCCAGGACTCTCAGCATCTGCCTGAACCCACAGTGACGCTCACCACTGACAGTGGGGCAGTGGGGCCAGCTGGTTACCTAACCGCTTGCTGCCTCGGTTTCCTCATCTGTAAAATGGGGTCACTGACAGCACCTTGTGGGCAGGGAGGGTGACATGAAACACTACCACAAAGCTCCAGGACGGCAGGGCATCCTGGGAGTGCTTGGGGTCCTGGCCTCCTGCTGTGATTCACAGGCTTTGCCAGTCCGGCGGCCGCGTCCCTCCAATTCTCACATGAGCCACCGAACTTATGCCTGGCGGGCGTCGCCAGGGGCACTCCTTGTGACTCTCTCTTGGGACCTGGTCTGTCTCTGGAACTACCCGAGGTCTCCCGGGACGAGGGTCTGCCCTTCTTCCCTCCCTCACAGGGGCGGCTCCACTCCACCCCGTCCTAGGGAACCTCTTCCAGGGCTTGGGGACAGGGTGCCCACTGGGGCTCCAGGTGCTCCTGTTCCGACGCCCAATGCCGAGGACCAAGGGGTGCCTCCTACTGCTGCACTGCGGGAGAGCCTGCCCTGATGCCCGGAGGAGCCCCCGATTCTGTCCACAGACCCAGATCAGGCCCCCAGTTCCCTTCCCTCCAAGACTGCTGCAGATGGCCTCACAGCCTGGCCCCCGCTCCCAGTCTGAACCCCAAAGGGCTTCGGTACAAGGCTGCCCTGCCCCTTGTCCACCTCCAGACCTCCCCACCTTGATTTATCTGATTTATCACCATGGAGAAAATGTCACTGCTTGTCTCCTGGGGGAGATGGCTCTGCGCTGAAGCAGAGGGCCAGGCTTCCCGAGAGGATGGAAGAAAGCGGCCCCTTGGGGTGGACAGAGTTGGGACAGGACACAGCAGCCAGTCCCCTGGGCTCGGTGGGGCTGGGACCACCACATGGTGACCTGAAGTGATGATTTAGGACATGGGCAGTAAGGTCTGGGTAACTGTGAAAAGGGAGTTTGAAAAGCAAAACCAGTCAGCTGGCAAGTGGCTCTAAAAGCCCTGAAAAGATGGCACGTCTAAGGAAAATCATTTGAGAAATGGTAACAACCAAGGTGTGCAGAACTGAAATCATCTTGTCTTCCTTACCTGTCCTTAGAGAGAACAAAGAGTTCAAGAGCAGGTAGAGACCCAGGCATGCAGTCACTGGAAAGATAGGAAGCCTCCACTGACCCCTGGGCAGACACCACCTGGAGACACAAGCTTCGGGTCTTCGGGAGCTCACTCCAGAGGGTGGAGGTGGGGGGACATGGAGAGTGAGGGGTGGATAACAGCGGGAGATAGTTCACAGAAGAGGTGCGCAGAGAGGCTGCACATCAGGGGGAGGCCAGAGTCCAGGAGGGTCTGGAAAGAGGGTGGCAGGGCTGGGAGAGAAGGGAAGGCCAGCCCCAGTCCCTCCACCGCCAGGCAGGAAGCAGGCCCCCCAGCCCAGGCCCGGGAGCAGAGCACCCAGCGCAGCGCTTCTGCCAGCTCAGGAAAATCAGGAGAAAAAATAAGGATAATGGCAATTTCATGAATTTTTCAGGAAGCTAAGCATATCCCGAGATCATCTCCTTCCTATAGTGTTTGGAGCTACAATGTGCTCTTTCTTTTAAAAAAAAACTGTCCGTAGTACACGTTCTTTTAAAATAATGGCTTTGCTTGACAAAATACAAGCATGCCAATACCATTTGGACTGCTTTGTTATTTTTTTTTAAAGCTAATGCATTATGCATCCCAAAGGTTCCTTCTATGGAGATGGTCTTTCAAAGTATTTGATAGTTGATGGAGGACCAGGAGGTTGAGGGAGTGAGTTTCCGTGCCTGTGGAAGTTTTCATTTTGTTTTTCAGGTGGGAGGAAGGGCTGAGCTGCTTAGGGACTTGGAGGTAAGGAAAAGGGGGCTACCAATGCCACGCTTTCTTCTAGAACAGTCTCACGCAAATAAGCACAGCTGCAGAGGAGACCCACCTTCCAGCATTCTGAAGTCAGGAGCAAAATAAATTAAAGCTGGGTTTTTTTGGAGGGAGAGCCCTCTGAATCTACCTCCCTAAGTGAATAGTATGGGCCTGAGCCTGGGGCCATTTCTGTCAGTGGGTGACAGTCAAATTATTCTAGCCCCAGGCACATTTTATTTACATAATTACACTTTGGGCAAATTCCTCCACTTTTCTGCAGAAACCCTAGCTCTTTGACTGACATCATCCTCAAACTCCAACTTCCCCTCTGTGGTTCATATCCCTGAAAAATAATTATAAGCTTTGATATATAAGAAATCATTACCCACTGATTTAGATAATGAAATAATATATACTGCTGCAAGATGTTCTATGATTCTTACACACTTCCTGCTGTCTCTAACATCATTTAATGATTTTTTGATTTTCGTTGCAAAAAAAAAAGAAAACTTCAGATTTGAAACACAGCAGAGACATCAATGCCAGGAAGCAAAGAAGGCATTTTATCTTATTTTCTGTACATTACTGAAGCAAATTTAAAAAGAGAAAAATCTTCAAAGCCAGTCTGCAATCTTCGCATGTTTTAATGAGAATAAAGCTGCTTTGTCAAAAAGCCCATCCTGTTTGCCGTTGGTCTCTCGACTTCTACTTCACGAAGCCAATCTGATGTCTTTGGAGAAACCTAGCTCATTATTAACTCATTTATCTATTGCCATTTTCTAGAATTGGAATATATGTAAATAATATTGTAATTGAGAACCAGATATCGGGAAGAGAATAAAGTAATCATTAAATATTCTTGGTGTTATATAGTTTAGTATATTTGATGGATTAACAGTGTTACTTAAAATATTAATATTTTTTCTGTAACAGTAAAAATAAATAAGTTTATTAAAAAAAGTCAAGGGCTTCCCTGGTGGCGCAGTGGTTGAGAATCCGCCTGCCGATGCAGGGGACACGGGTTCGTGCCCCGGTCCGGGAAGATCCCACATGCCGCAGAGCGGCTGGGCCCATGAGCCATGGCCACTGAGCCTGCGCGTCCGGAGCCTGTGCTCCATCCGCAACGGGAGAGGCCACAACAGTGAGAGGCCCGCGTACCGCAAAAAAAAAAAAAAAAGTCAAATAATCCTGAAATGTATAAGAAGAAAGTAAAATATACCCTATTAACTAAACTTTCAAGATGGAAAATTGTTTTCTTTCATCCTCTTAGGTTCGGCAACTGGGGCTTATGAATTTAACTGACAAAAGATGAATTAAGAGAAAGAAATACATTAATTGATTTTTATTTTAATTAGATATAAATAAATGAATATATTATTATTTACAGATTTATTTATATTATATAATTATTTATTAATATTCATTAATATTTTATGTGAACAGGAGTTCACAAAAAAGAAATAAAACTTAAAGAAGCCTTTAGACCCGGAGGCTTATATATCGTTTTAACAAAGAACAGAGGGTTTGGCTTCAAGGGATGATAACCTGTGGGCAAGTGACAAAGACATAAATGGGAGAAACAATGGAAGATAAGGGTTATTTTAGTGAGGTTTGGTTCTGCCTTCTCATCTAGGTGCCAGCTCTGTCTCCAGTGATAGGAGCTGCTCTCTTCTTCCTGGTCTGATTTAGAAAGACATGTGCACCAAAGGAAATGCATGCCCTGCTTTTAGGCAGAAACAGAGAGGGAAGAGAATTCTCCCTGCATCTGTTGATTCTCAGTTGCCTTCAGTTCAAAATAATCCTTGTGCCAAAGGGTATATTTGGGGGTGACATATTCTGATCCATTTTAGTCTCAAGTCCAATAGATAATCTCTTCTAGAAATTAACTATTAAAAAAACACAATATTATTGTCGGGATGGTTTCCCGGTGTTCTAAGAATGAAAGCATTCTTATTTTTTGTAAAGTGTATAAGTTAGTTGTTGCTGTATAACAAAAGACTCAAAAAACTTATGGGCTTAAACAGCAGATGTTTATTATTTCCCTCTGGGTCAGCTGGGCAGCTCCTCCTTCTGGTCCAGCCAAGCTTTTTCTCATGTTCTTCTACTTGAAACGAGTAAAAGTAACACACAGGGATGAGTCTTCAATGCTGTTTTCTTTTCATTGCTATCACTAGGAATCCACAGGTAAGGACTTTCACAGGTGATCTAAGCCTTCCCCTCCACACCGTATCCTACCATCACCCAGGGTGACCTCCAAGTCCACAACCAGGTCATATTCCTACCCAACAGGCTTCCGGCTTCACTGACCCACTTCCACTGCAGTAACACTCCCTCGGACCAACCCATATGCACAAGTTCCTGTTATAACTCTCTCGCTCTCCTGTGTTTATACTGAGACCTCTCCCTTTTGATCTTCTCCACCTTGCTGACTTACTTTCCTTCCCCATCCAGTCTGTGATATCACTTCCTTCATCCCAGTTTCAGTGTCTGTAAACTCCTTGTAATCTTATTCTTCCCTGCATAATGAAAATCTCTGAAAGACAATCAATTCCACGACCTTCAGCCCCTCTTCTCCCTGACTTTCTGAAATGCTCATACAGCATGGGTGGTCCTTTCTTGGAATCATGAGCAGATAGTGAATTCTATTAGACATTTGCTTTTAATGAATATAATAAATGATCATGTGTTTTTCCTTCCTTTATTCTGTTAATGTGGCGAATCACACTGATTACCTTTCAGGTACTGAAGTAAATGTACACTCCTGCAATAACCAGCATACTTTATTCATTGTATGTATACTGGCTCTTTTTACTAGTATTTTGCTCAGGATTTTTGTTTCTATATTGATAAAAGATACTGACCTATAATTTTCTTTGTTCACAATGTTCTTGTTCGATTTTTATTTCAGGATTATGTCCGCCTCATAAATTGAGTTGGAAATAATTTCTATTTTCTCTGTTTTTTTGAAAGAGTTTGGGTAATATCAGTCTCACCACTTCCTTAAATATTTAGAAGAATTCACCAGTGAAGCTCTCTGGGTCTGAAGGTTGTTGGTGAGCAAGTTTTCGATATTTTAATATTGAAGTTTCAATATTGTAGATTCAATATTGTTAACAGGTATAGGACTTATCAGATTCTGTATTTATTCTTGTGTCAGTTTGTATAAAATGTGTATTTCCAGGAATGTATCAATTTCAAGGGATTTCCATTTTAAATTGATTGACATAGTTATTATCTTTTTAATGTTTGTAGACTCTGTAATGATACATTCTTGGCATCTATATTCAGTGTACCTCTTATAAGCAGCATATACAGCAAGTTCCCTACATACAAACCTTCAAGTTGCGAACTTTCAAAGATGAGAATGTGCATTCACATGTTGAGTCACATAACTTAGTTCACCTGTCTGGCATACATTGTCACATGTGTGCACCCTCTACAAGTGGTTGTGCTTTTGTGTACTTTACTGTGCAGGACTGTATAGAGTACAGTAGTAGAGTATCTTTATTTCAAGCCCAGGATGTCTGGAAGCAAGCCTAAAAGCAGCAGTGATGTAGCTGGTACTACTGTACTTTTCAAGGTACTGAACTGTATGATTAAAAATGTTTTCTTTAGTTTTGTATTTGTTTGTTTTCATGTATTATTTGTGCGAAAAGTATTATAAACCTATGATAGCACAGTACTAGATAGCTGATTGTGTTAGTTGTGTACCTAGACTAACTTTGTTGGACTTACAAACAAGTTGGACTTATAAATGTGCTCTCAGAATGGAACCTGTTCATATGTAGGGGACTTATTGTAGTTGGGTCTTATATTTTTACCCAGCATGACAATATTTGCAGTTTAAGTGGAATGGTTAATCCATTTACATTTAGCATAGTTACCTATATATATCTGATTTAAGTTAAACACTTGGATATTTATTTTCTTTTTTTTTTTCTGCTTCCATTCTTTTCTTCTTTGTCTCTTTTTGGTTTAATTTTCTTTCACTTATATGTATATATAATTTTTTGTAGTCATTATTACATACATCTTTGACTAATTGTACTTTACTTTAAATAAATATTATAACTATTTCCTGAACTTTGAAAAAAAAATTGCAACAGTTTATTTACTCTCTCTTTTTGTGCTGCTTTTGTAATGTATTTTAATAGGTATGTACATTACAGATTCTTATTTGATTTTGCTTTATCCAGTCAACATTTTTCATATACTGACATATTTACCTTTCTCAGGTGCTCTTTGATCTTTTCTGAAGTTGCATATTTCCATGTAATATTATTATTGTTTAGTCTGAAGATCATTCTGTAATACTGTTACAGTGCACATTTGTTGGGAAGAAATTCTAGACTGGCAGACTTCCCACCAACTCCTTAAATATCTATTGTCCTCTGGCTTCCATAACTTCTGTTCAAAAGTGATCTGCATCTCCTTTGGTGCAATGTTTCTTGTGTCCCTTAGGATTTTTTTTTTTTTCTCTATCTTTGTTTTTTAGGATTTTAACTCTCATGTGCCTCAGTGTGTGTTTTTCTTGTTGAATCATGTTTTATTTTTGCTGATTTGAGTTCACTGAGCTTCTAGAATCAGTGAGTTAATGTCTTCTTTCATCAATTTTAGAAAAGGCCCAGTCATTATCTTTTCCAGTATTTCTTCTGCCCATTCTTTCTGCTTTTCTTCTGGACTCCAACTGTACTTAATGTGAGATAATTTGACCATAGCCTATGTGTGTATTTCTGTTCTCTCTCTCTCTTCCAGTTTGGACACATTCTACTAGCTTGTCTTTGAATTCACTAATCCTTTTTTTCTGCTGTGTCCAGTCCTCTGTGAGTGTTTATTGGAAGGACCCAAATCTTTCCACTTTGTCTTATTTGCAAGGGAATCTGGGCAAGCAATCTGGCATAAAATGACATATTCACCAAACAATGAAAAAAGTTCATATGTTGGGTGGACAAAATTAGTGACAAATATCTACTATATTCAATGTAGCAAGTTTTCCTAAAGCCTGTTTAACACATCTGTTTGTTTTTAGTTGTATTTAACCTATTTTTTCTTAGTTTGGTTATAAGATGATTTTAATTTCTGTAAATGTCTATTTTTCTCTTAAATTTATTTCTGGAACTCTGTAAATTCACGTATTTCTTTCTTCTATGATTACATAGTCTCCCTTTTGAATATTTATATTTATTTTTTAGCTTATTTTTCAATAACTGATATTGTCTGCAATTTGAGATCATGGTGAACCAATAGTTTGAACTCTTTGGATGTTTATTCCATGTATATTGTACCCTTACTTTTTTGCTTATATTATTTTCCTTCTTTAATTTTCTTAACCTTTGGGCCAGGTCCCATTTTGGTTCCTTTGTGATTATTACTCATTTTTGTGGTGCCAGATGTCTGTTAAAAAGAGCCTAGGGTGAGACAAGTGGAAATTGCTTGGACAAATATTTAGCTTTTAATGGGACTTGAGGTCTCAAACAAATCTTGAGAAATCTGATAATTATTTTATCTGAGGAATGCATGCCCACTGGAATGTAGTTTCCAGACGTTCCCTGCACAAGCTCTCCACAGTGCTATTGAGTCTTGTTGCCTCTTCATCTGGCCTCACTCCTATGCCCCCAAAGTCAATTCCTCTGCAAGGAGGCCAAGTAGCAGATGATGGAAATTCTTGTCAGCCTCATTTCCCCATCAGCTTGCTCTTCACTGACATTACTTGGTATTAAACTGGGTTTGCTTCCCTGTGGTCCAACCACATCCTTAGATCTCATGGCACATAAAAAAAAAAACACATTTGGTGATGGTTGTCACAAATGTATCATTTTGAGGATTTGGCATATTTTTGCAGGATTTGGCTCATTGTCCTCCTGATTTACAGTTGGTAGTTGTGGAAATTCCTCCCTTTAATTGAAGACGGCATTTATCTTTTTCTAAAAATTATTTTTCCTTTGTTTTGCTTCTCCACGGTTTTGATGGAAGGGAGTGGTGTTTAGTCAGGAAGCTCAGTCATCGACATATTACCTTCAGCACCATTTCTAAGCCCTCCACAGAAACAACGCTAGCAAAGTTCATGGACATAAGCTTTCTATTCTTCTTACTGCTTCCTGGGAGGGATTCAAAACTGCAAATGTGATTGTAATACTTACATGTGTACTCATACACACTCATACACACGTATACTCACATTCACTTACACACTCACTCAAGCTCACATGCACACACACACACATGCACATGGCAGTGGAGGAGGAATGGACAGGTGGGGGATCATTGATTCTGTTCTCGACTCCTGGTAGGTGCTCAGGCTATTCAGCAGCCTGTCTGTGCACCAGTGTGTGCCAACAGGAGTCTGTGTGGGCCGAGCAGAACTCTGTGGCCCAGCTTCTTGCTGCTGTTGACTGCAATCTGCACAGCAGTGTGGTTCCTTAAAGAACTACACCACTGAACATCTTTTGCTTTTGTTTCTTGCAAGGTGCTTTTCTGAAACTGGTTCAAATTCCCCCGACCCTGGAGCACTGAATTGTGTCTTCAGCTTTCATTCTGCATGGCCCCTCTAAATGAGCACAAACGTCTCCTGACTTATCCCACTCACCCCCTTTAAGCTGTTCAGTGCTCACAGAGCCAAGAGTGGCACAGACAGGCCACAGGACGAGGGTCTCTGGAGCTTGGATGCCTGAAGAGAAGGCCTCCTACACATGCTACGATAGAGAGCCCTCTGGAGAAGGCCACCTCTCAGCGCATGCAGGAGTCATAGTGGCCATGCTGCCCCTGAGCTCTCTTGGTGGCTTTGCTTACATTCCTGTAACTGATTTGTGATTAAACTGCTCTGGTGGAAGGACCAGACCACGGGAACCCATAGTCCTAGTATAGTCATCTCCCTGAAGCAAGGTGAAATGCAGCCAACAGGAGGACTTCAGGGAGAGAAGGAGACCTGGATGCTGTGGTTTCTGCTCAACTCTGTTTCTGTCTTATGGGGAGGGGGCAATAAAATGGGATCACCACCTTCTGGAACAGGTGTTCTCAACTTCTTTTGTCTTCTTAGAGCCCCACATTCAATTTGTCAAAGAAATCAGGTTTTCCTACAATAGAAACAAAATCCAAATCCACTTTTTGCCATTTATATATTTAATGGCATTGAGTTTTTATATTTATCATATACAGTAAGTTTTAAACACAAAAATTCAGTAATGCTTTACAGAGTCTATTTCACTGCTACAGGTTAAAGTACAAACAAAAACCATAAACCAGCCACCAGCTGAAAATAATGTGTTTGAATGTATTTTTACACTGATGAGAGTATGTTTAATGAACACAAGGGTAACATGCATAAAAACTTCAGTAGTATTAATTGCTCTGAATTAAAAAATATAAAATTAAGAATTCCATCAAACAGTTAAATTACTGTAATACTCTTGGCCATCTTTTTGCTATGACAATAAAACGCAAAATACACAATTTCACCATCAGGAAAAATTTTATCTTGATTTCTCTTACTAAAAAGAAAATAAACTACTCCACACATTCTGTGTGGCTCTGTGTGTCAACTTCCTGATGTCCTGCTGTCTGGGCAGCTTCACTCAGCCAGGTAAGAGCATGGACAGATGTTCTTGTGTCTGATGTTTCTTTCCAGAAGTCCTCTAGTGGGTAGAACAGAAGAGATCATGTGGAAATGCAGCATCACAGTTTACATTTGTACAACTGGATGGTAGCCAGTGGGAGAAGCAACACGTTAGCAGGCTCCAGAAGCAGCATCCCGGCTCCAGGCCATCCTTTTACCCATGACCCAAATGCTTTCCTCTCTTCTTCTGTGGAACAAAATCCTCATCAACCTCTCCCCAGAGGATACTCCAGGGTAGAATTAAGTGGACCACGTTTGAGCCCATTCCTACTGTCTTCTATAGTTGCATACATTTTCCCATGGGGTGTTACCAGTACCTTTGGGGAAGTCATGTGCAGAATTCTGGAACTCAAGTCCTAGGGTTCGAATCTCATCTTCAGTGGGCCGTGCTCAGGTTGGTTACTCTTATGTGTGTCATCATAATAACAGAACCACTCTCATGGGGTTTGTCTTAAATAAATTGGTGCATGAAGCATATAGGAAGTGCTCAACTAAACATTACTGGTTATTTGCAAAATGACAGCACAGAAACCTTCACCTGAAGGGTGAGTATATTGAGGTAAGCTTCTTTCTTAGAAGTAGATGAGGGCTTCCCTGGTGGTGCAGTGGTTGAGAGTCCACCTGCTGATGCAGGGGACACGGGTTCATGCCCCGGTCCTGGAAGACCCCACATGCCGCGGAGCGGCTGGGCCCGTGAGCCGTGGCCGCTGAGCCTGCATGTCCAGAGCCTGTGCTCCGTGACAGGAGAGGCCACAACAGTGAGAGGCCCATGTACCGCAAAAAAAAAAAAAAAAAATTAGTAGATGAGCAGGAATGATTCCTAAGAAGGAAGCAAATGGCTAAGGATGAAGATTCTCTTACTGCATTTGTTTGCACAAGGGTGCATCCCAGAACAGCACACTTTTGCTCTGAAAGTCTCCACCCAGAAATGACACGTGTCACTTCCACCAACATTTCATTGGCCAAAGCAAGTCATGTGGCCACGCCTGCTGTACGGGAACAAGGAAACACAATCCGCTTACAGGAGTTCATAGCAAGTGATGGGAACCATAGGAGGACCTAGTAGAACAGGTGTCCCAGTGACGGTCTCTAGAGCCCAGAAATTCTCCTTCTCCATTGGGTATTAACAGCCTCAGCTAGAGGTCTCCATGGAGCCACCATGCAGGCAACGGCAGGCTGTGTCTGCGTATGCACAGGCAACTTGTACATAGGTGGAGCATAGCATGAAGTGTTGAAAATATGAGGTGAAGAATATAAAAAAGCACACTTCCATGTGTCCCTAACAATAACTACAACCAGCATTTCTGAATACTCGTAATAGGAGGTGAAATCTTATTCCTAAATCTATAAATATCTAATATCAATATTAGCTGCTCTTCTCTAACGTTAACCCGCAGCCAATCATCCAAAGTCTGCAGTCCGGGGAAAAGCCCATGTCTAACACTAATGGGGCATGGCTAAGACCAGCCCAGTCTGGGGCGGGGGCAAAGGATACGAGAGTATCCTCGCTGGTAACAAGAGTTAGAAGCTGGAGCGGCCAAAGGTGGCATAGCCCTCTGGCGCACAGAGGCACAAGGACAGGGTGGCACCGTGAGCAGGCGTTACGCTCAGAAGCAGGCGTAGGGAGAAGGTCCACGTGCTTCGCCCGGGCAGCAAGCCTGAGCCAGTTCTGGCTGTGCTGGTGCCGCCCCACGATGACGTCCCTGTGACTCAAGACACAGGGCTGATCACAGACGACAAGAGAGCGCTGACCCTGGGCTGATCTGCTGAGATCCCCGCTCCCTCACTTGCTGACGCAGCACACGGACGTCACCCAGGGTGCACCCGACCAGCCGTGGGTGGATTTATTTACTGGAGATTCTTTCAGGCCTCAACTCTGCTGGAAGTGTGGAAAGGAAGGCAGATCTGGAAGAGGGCCTGCAGAGTCCTGTAAGGAAGGCTCCAGAGCAGAGTTAGTAGCGGAAGGTTCCCTCCACCCCTGGGCAACCAGAGCTTCTCCTGACGCTGCGTAAAGAAAGATTCATATGCTATCATTTATATGCTCTGCAGCGGTACATCTGTTCACGGATCTCACAGAAGCTGCCACTCTTCCTGAAGTAATCCTGTCCAGCTACTGTTCAGTTCAGTGTCTTATTTGTTTATCTTGTCCGACAGTGATCATGAACGACTTGTCCTTTCCTATGTTTGCTCCCAGAGAGCAATAATAATAATATTCATCACTGCTGCCAGCACTGTCCACTTACCTCATTTAACCTCCACCTGAGGACTGCCCTGCAGGGACAGAAATGGAGATCTGGTGAAGGTGATGTGCTTTGCTCAAGGTCACACAGCTCGTAGGCAGTGGAGCCAAGGTTTGAACCCAGGTCTGCTGGATCCAGACCCCAAGAGCAGCTCTGTTCCATGGAGTCTGGCCGGCCTCCATCACTGCTGTTTGGTTGGTGGCGGCAGAGCCTCAGAAGCCACCGCACACACTCCAGCTTTGTTGTGGGACCTCCCATTTACTTATTCGCTTCTCCTTGGAGAACTCATTGATTTTATGATGCATGCCTTTGAATCACTTCCATGAACTATGGGGAAGGCCAGAGGAGGGCGTGAAGTCCCGCCTGGCATTCACAGCACCACTTCTCTGGGAGCAAACCCCCGAGGGCTGCAGATAGGGGCCTCGCGCCCAAGCTCGGGCCTTCAGCGCTGCAGCCATCGTGCTTAGTATGTGAAGGAGAGCTGAAATCAAACACTGAAGCATATGTTTAATTACATCTTTAAAATTAATTGTTACTCAACTGTCCCTTCCTAATGACTTTCTAAAAGACAATTAAAAATATATACTCCCATGAATAAGAAAGAGCCTGTCATTTTAGCCCATTATAGTTCATGTGTTCCAGAATAATTGAATCTCTGTCAATTATGATTCCAGGAAATTATAGAAAAGATCCATTCTTAGCCATGTGAATGGGAATTTAAAGCTGGCATGGTCTGACACTGCACAATTACTTTATCTAATAAATTTATGACCTTATAATGGGCTCTTCCCAAAGCATTTTCCCACTTAATTTATCACTTGGGCTGACCCACTTTCTGGGCGTTTGGCTTAAGGGTTCTCTGGAAATATGAATAGATAATGCAATCGCCCTTCTCTTCTCCTAGACCCCTGGCCCACGCACCCCAACCTGCCTCTGGCTTGACAGCTCCCCTCCTGTACCCGTCACAGAGCTGGCATCTCTCTGTGCTTCTTATGGTCTGTGCTCCTGGAGATGTGTTTCTGGAGTCTTTCTCCACTCCCAAATCTTTGCTCAGCTCCCAAATTTTCTACTAACCTAGAGTCTTAGAGTCCATGTTTAGGTCTTTCCCTCGAGTCTGCCATTGTATATGGTGGAAAGGAACCAGTTCTACTTTTCTTATATAGTGAGTCTCTTTTCCCAGCCTCATCTGCTAATCAACAATCCATTCCCTATTGATTTTAGTGCCACCTGTATCGTGGCTTTAGTCCTTATAGACAAATGAATGTACGTCTGAGCTCTCTACTCTGTTCCACTGCTCTATTTGCCTGGTTTTATGTCAATACTGCACTGTGTTTATGACCGTGGTTATGTATTTCTTAATATCTGGGAGGGCTGGCCTGCTGTCTTTTGTTTTATATGGTTATGATAGATCTTCATGAAATTTTATTCTTCCATGAAATTTTAAATTTATCGTATATCAAACTAGAATGTTGATTGGGATTTCATGAATTTTATAGATTCATTTTGAGGGAATTAACATCTTTAAATGTTAAGCTTTCCCAGCTAGGAGCATGGAAGATCTCCCCCACCTATTCAGGTCAGATTCTGTGCCCTATGTCAAAACTTTAAATGCTGATTTATAGAGGTATTGTGTGTTCCTGGTACTACTAATTCCAGACATTTTATAGTTTCTGTGGATATTGCGAACAATTTGTATTTTTGGATGGCTATTACTGGTTCAAAGACATGCTACTGATTTTTGTATCTGGCAAACTTTCTGAACTCTTATTGGCTCTAAGTTTGACTAATAAATCTGTTACTTTTTTCTGGGTAGATCATCACATCATCTGTCGATAATGACAGCTGTAGCTTTTTTCTCACTCAACAGCAGGAATTAGGCAGTCATGGCCGTCGGCTACGCACCCCCAGGAACATCGCTTCATTCCCTCAGCAGCCACTGTACAGCCTGGATCCCCCTTCATGACAGCCTGCGAAGCAGGTACGACTACCTTCCATGGCAACTCGGGGGCTTAGAGACCTTCTGTGACTCAGACGATGATCCGTCCAACCACCTTCAAGTGCAAGGAGGCTTCCATCTGTCCCACCTCCAACCCAACCCACCACCCTCAGCCCCTCACTGCCTCCCCCAAGGGGCTTCAGGTCCCCCCACCACCTCCCATCACGCCCCAGCTCACATGTTCCTGCAGGGCTGAGTCCCAGGAGACTCTCACCTCCTTGTGATGTAACAGCTCTCATCACCTCATCTACTCTGCACACATCTTAGTCCCGCAATGTTTCTCTTATTAAGATGTGGCCCTTGGACTGTCTTGGTACCTGAAAGTTCAAGCTCCTGGAAGGAGACCCCGAGGAGCTATTTCCTCTTTGTTTGGTGCCACGTGTGCCCCAGAAACCTGCAGGTCCAGGCCTGGGTGGAGGGAGGGCTCGCTCATCACATGTGGTCCCTCGGGGCTGGGCAGCTCGGCACTGGGAAAATGCCAAACACGCAGCTCGTGACCCTCCGGGCGTTTCCATTCCCCCATTCCTTCATCACGTGCTCAGGGCTCAGCAGGAGTGCCCAGCAAGCATGCTCAGCGCCTCCTTCCCCGACACACACTCAAATATCCCTGGAAGCTGGGGAGAAGGATGGAGGGAAGAGGACCCGTGACCTGCTGATGTTCCCTGCCTTGCCGGGCTCTGGAGACCCAGCAGCCTGGCGACATGTCTTGCTGCCTGCGTGCCAGGGACCCCGACAACGCTCTCGCCTCTCCCACCCACCCCTGACCTTCCTCTGCCCGTGTCCGCGCTGCTGGCCCCGTACGAAGGGTTCTGCAGGGAGTCTTTGCCCAGATTGAAATCACACGCCCTTCCTGTTTTCCTGTGAGCTCGAAGCAGAAGCCACCGGGGACCCCTGACAACACCCGCCATGGACCGGGCACGAGAGCTCACTCCCGTGGGAAGCGAGAGCAGGCGCCCTTCACATTTACCCTGTGAGAGGTGCTGTCAGACTCCTGTGCACAGTCACAGACAGAGCTGCCGTGTCACCCACGTGCTCACGGTTGGTACGTCCCAGCCTTCCTCTCTAAGAAGAAGTCAGTAGAAATATTTAAGTGGCTTTTAACTATAAAACCGTTATGAAGCTGCTCCAGTTGAAAAAAGTCAGAGGAACGTGATGCTGGCTTCAGAGTCATCTTGATAAACTCCTTGCATGGGCACAAGTCACAGCCTGCCTGCACTCTCCTCGTGGGTCTTTCCCCCTAAGGATACTCATCATGTGCTCCTGTCACTCAAACTCCCAAACACCAGGTTCAACTCAAAAGCCCCGATTTCTGACGGGCGGGGCAAAGGCAGCAGCGCATGGGAGAACTTTCCTTGTGCCCGCATGCTCCCGTAGGGGACATGGATGCCCTCCCGAAAGACAGGTTATAAGAACTCAAGATCCCCGGGGGCCCCATCTTTCCTGAGTGGAGCTGGCTAGGTCTGGCTGGTGCTGAGCAAGCCTGGAGGCTCCCGCCCGCGCCCAGGGTTCCGGCTCCTCCTGGCCAATCACATCAAAGCCGGAAGGCAGACGGAAGGTGGGACAGTGCTGGGCTCCGAGAGCCTGAAAAGGCGTCTGGAGTCTCAGACATACTCCGGGTTATTCTCTGCACACTGAAGGGTCCCACGTATATCCTGCAGTTCATCTGGGGCCTGTTCAGCCCGGGCTGTGCGTCCTGGTGCGGACTGCAGAGCTGTCCTGTGCTCCAGGCCGGCAAAGCTGAGCCATATATGTGTCTCTTGCTCTTCTGCAAATAGAAGTGATGACCATTTCTGTCTTCCCATGCGCTGAAAGATGTCCGATTTTCCAGGAAGACCAGTTCCTTCGGGGGAAACACAGATGACACGCTTTCCCAACGCCAGCCTTGAATGTCCAGTGTGGATGTACAAGCCTTGCTTTCGGGGAAGGGACAGAGGGTCCATGGAGACCTAGGGCTGGGGAAGCTGCGGCCACCGGAATGCTGGGGAAGCTCACAGGCACCACGGAGCTCCGCTGTTTTCCCGATTCCACCGACTGCCCCTCACCGAGTCCTCATCCGCGCCGAGTCCTCCCAGAAACCTCTGCTCCTGAACAAACAAGCGGTTTCTTTATGACTGTTTAACACCGCACGCCCTCCTCCAAGGCTGGCAGGTGAGTCGAGTCGGGAGGCGACCACTCACGTCCGAAGCTCGAAGCAGAGCTGCTCCTATTTGTGAACACATGTGGGCAAAGGGGGACATCTGTGTCACTTCTCTGAGCCTCCTGTGTTCCAGTCACAGTGGCCACCACAGGCCAGCTTGGCGATGCCACCTGGGAATACGTTACCCATGGGCATTTTGTTCCAAATCTGACATTCTGGACAACGTTCCACTTTGTGCACCATCGACGTGGTTGCTGGTGCCCAGGAGACCTTTGCAATGGGGCCAGTAGCTCAGCCCTGACCTGCCCGCTGGCCGGGGTCCTCCTCGCCTGACCACGGAGCCGAGCTGCCCCGGGGCTGCAGGGTCCCGGCTGATGCAGGGAGAGAGGCAGGTGGGGAGACGAGGAGAGGTGCCCGTCGACTCTGCCTGGCCCGTGCCTGGCCTGAACCACGGAGCGAGGCCTGGGCTCCAGCCGTCAGAAGCAGCAGGGCCTGAGGGCACTGTAAGAGGTCCGCCCCCGCCCCCGCCCCGCCACGTAGGGGAAAACCCACCTTAATGGCCACGGACTTTTATCCCCAGGTGATTCCCGTCATGACACTGCCTCGGACAGAGCTCACGGATGGGGACAGCTGCCCGACCTGGAAGCTGGCAGGCGGCTGAGCGGGGCCTTGGCCTCCGGGGTGTGGCTCCGGAATCTGCCCTTGACCCCCAGCCCTCCCTGCCCCGTGCGGTGGGCTAAATGCACGTGCTGCCCTCCGCTGCGGGCGGGCTGTTCAACTGCGTTTTCTCTTGTTCTCAGGATAGCCTGCTGCCCAGCTGTGCGCTGGGGCTCGGTGCGCGGGAGCTGCCTATGGACTATTGAAGTCACACCGACCAGCAGGTCACACGCATCCTCCCCAGACAAGCAGCCCCGCAGGAGCACCGGCTCTAAGCACTGATGAGCTGGGAAAGGCTCCTTCAGGAACGGGCTTGGAGGGGCTGCCCGAGGGCCACGGCCAAGGCCCGAATGAAGAGGTCCCGGAGGAGCTGGAAGGCAATTCCCAGCGGGGGGCTGGGGGGAGTGGGCAGGGCACAGGAGGCGCTGCTGGAGAGACAGGCAGACAGCCCCTCCCGCCCCGTGGGGGCTGGGGCCCGGGCTCCACCTGGGCTCTGTGTTTTACTCTGAGCATGGTGAGAAGCCCTCCTAAGGTTTTGAGCCTGGAGTCACCATGATCTAAGCTATGTTGTGAAGGTGTCATGCTCGAGTGACAACTAGCAATTCCATATCTGGTTTTCCCCCGCCCTTGCCTTTGGGTGCCCCAAGCACAGGAACCCCCTGCTTGACAAGGACCGGTGGGTACGTGGCCCGTCTTAGTTCTCTCGATGGAGCTGGGGAAGCTGAGATCTCCATCAGCCACCAGCATCGCATGGTGTGAGTTTAATGAAAGCAGAGGGACCCCTGTCCTCAGATCACCCTGCAGACCCTGGTACCCTGAAACCGTCCCTTTTGAGCACAGAGACGGCCACGTCCACAGGGACTCTGTCCTCCGGAGGCACGACGGGCCCTGCCAGGCACAAGGACTCGCAGAGGAAAACCACAGACCCTCGCTCCAGCGCCTGCCAGGCAAAAAGACGCTCACAGGGCCTTCGAGGGGGCTGCTGCTGTGAAGGGGGGACGTGCCACCAGTGACTGAGCAGGACTCTGACGTAGGGTCTCTCTGGTTACCTGGAGTTTTTTAGGAACGAGCAAGGAAGGGTGGTTGGGAACTCCTAAAGATCCCCAGCATCCGGCATCTAGGGGTGCGGGTGACCTGCTGTGCCGACAGCTTGGAGTCGGCCCCTGGCGGGCATGCCCTCTGCTCCAGAGAGAGACAGACAAGACAGAAAGAGAGACAGAGAGAGTGAGAGAGACGGAGACAGAGAGAGGGGAAGGTCCCCTGCTCCTCACGTAAAGAAGCATGTTCATATAGACAATTTAAGTCCAGAATATGTGTATTTTCCATCATTCATTAAACAAAGATAATCTCCATCACCTAGAGTTGCTGAAACATAATGTGTCGTGTATGCAAACTGCCATGAAAGTGATTTCATTTAAGGTAAAAAGGATTGTTTGTATTTCATTTCCTTTGGAGATTTCATCATAATAATCCAGGGAACGTTCTACATTTTTCACCCTCCCCATCATACGGGGAAGTTGGTGTGAGCAGAGAACGATTCACGTGGTTCCCGTGCAGAAGGTCTCTGATGCTTCGACTGCCTACGCAACATTCCTGGTCTGGACATTTTTCTAAACCACAGGGCTCGTACTGAGGTCTACACTCTATGAAACATTAATTCATGATTTCCTTAATATCTTATTGATTTCCCCCCTCCAAAGCCAGAGGTTAAGAAACTCCATAAAAATGTCCTGGCAATTTATTGCTGTACCTTGAAGACATTTCAGTAGCCTCACAGTTACGTGCTTTCCCCTTGTCTTTTCACTTAGGGTCACCGCTCAAAATGACAAATTCACTTTTTCTATGAATCTTATATGAACTTGTTTTTGAATTTGATATGTAGAGAAATACCCAAACCTTGTTCCTAGATCATTCTAGATTCTGTTCTCAATTAAACGATGGGTCGTGTCCGGGCCATCCACACTGGGGGCTCTATCGGGACAACTATTTGCACCAAAGATGCCTTTACAAGGCAATATCTCACTTGTCCTAAGAGTGGACAACCCACCATGATCCGTATTCTTATTGTGGGTTTTGTTTGTTTGTTTTTAGGAAACGGGCTTGTGAAGACAGCAAGGCCTGGGGTCCCCTCAGGAAGGTATCGGGACCCAGGAGTTGACCCTCCCATCTGCTCCCTGATGTCCCGCCGCGTTGTCTGTTAACTTTGTACCTCAATCCACATCCAACGGAGTGACAGCTACCTCCAAAGACGCTGAATGTTTGATTCGCTTCCAACCTGAAGGAAATTTATCAGAAAGTCAGGAGCAGAAAATCACACACCAGGAGATAAAAAATGGAAACCATTTTGTAATTTCGGAAAAAAAATTTGTTACTGTAAATGTTATAATAAACAGGTAAAAAACTAAATGTCTTTTTAATTACATTATTTAGCTTGAATAAGCACAGACTTGAGAGTTTTAATTAACCTGACTAGAAAAGTAAATAACCACAAATGACAATTCTGCTCCAGCCACCCCCGACCTGTGGAGACCCGGCCAAGGGGTGCAATAGCACTTCTGAGGGCACAGCCCAAGGACCCACCCCAGGGAAATAAGCAGCTCAGGTGTAGAGGAGGGATTGGTTGGAGGGAAGTTTGGCTGTTTTTTTTTTTTTCTTTTTTAATCTTCAGCTCAGGCTTTAACTGAGCAAACCTCAGGGAAGCCAAGAGATAAGAAAATTGACTGTCTAAAAATAGTGCATTTCTAACGACTGTATATTTGGACTAGAATCTCTCCTTCCCTGTTTTAAGTAGATACTTGGAAAGATTTTTCTTGCCCTCCGGTTTCAATTTATATCTATCAACTAGAGCATTTGGGGACAAGCTTTGCCCTCTCATTCAGAAATCTAATATTTTAAGATGATCTTTTACTGAACAAAATGAGTGATAACACACATGTGTTTCCTTCATGCTCAAGCATGGAAATTCACGTGTGCAAACACCACCTCTGGGCAAACTTGGGAAAGCACAGCTGATGTTCTACTGGACCTGCCCGAGCTTCGTCAACCTGTCTGTCTGGATGGTTTATGTTGTTTCGTTAATTTTTCTTTCAGGGAAAACATTCCAGTACCAGGTAACATACGGCTCACACGTTTGCTGAGTCCAGTCCTGCTAGAAGAAGGATTCTGAAGGCATCATGACCCAAGATACTATGCTCTGTGGGATTTTAGAAAACAAACCAGAGAGTCTAAATGGGAGTTACTTGAATGCTTTAAGTTTGGGCAAGTAATGTGCGTTCTTTCTACCACATTTGAAATAGCCTTGGTATTTTAAATTAGATGATAGCAAATACGATTTTCCTTTTTTAAAAAAAGTCAGACAAGTGCCGACTGGACCTGTTTTTATTCTCGGTTTGTAAAAGGACACCCATAGCCTGTGGCCACGTTTCTTTAAATCCCCGCTCTCGCAGCTGTGGGCGGCACTGAGCTGAGCCGGCAGCTTGGCCCCTCGTGGCTGGAGCTCTCCGGGGACCTGCAGCTCAGCATCGCCCTGAAGATGTTCAGGAAGAAGGGTGCCAGGATGGATTTCATTCCAGAGTCAGACTCGACCTTTCGGGAACTCACGTGGGAGTGAAGGCGGCTTTGTGGTCTCTTGGTCGAGGTAAAGCCTCTCCATGGGGAGGAGTGACCGGCAGGGACGTTCCCAGCGTGAGGCTGCAGCCACGCGAGCCGAGGCCGAGGCCATGGGTGGCGCCTCCGCGAGCACCCTGGTCCTCTCACTGCCACGCCTTCCTAGGAAAAGGTGAAGGGTGAAAAGGCCCTCCTGCCCTGAACCCGTGGGAGCCTGAGACCACCTCGCAGCCCAGAGGCAGATGTACGCTGGGGACGAGTTACATGAAGTCTCACCGTGTTGAGTGCTTTGGAGAATGTTCCTAAAGATGGCTCTCATCTACCATGGACTCTAACAGCATCACAGCGCTTTCTGGTTTAGAAATAGTGACATAGTATTTTCCTTAGATGGGTGCCTTTGTCTTTCTGCATTTACAGATGTGGAGACAGATGCCTAGAGAGAAGAGTCAATGAGCCACAGAGCATCAGAGGTCCAATGACAGCAGAGCCCAGAGCCAAACACACAGCCTCGCTTTATAGTCATTGGGTCTTGGGGTCACAGAGCTTTCAGGTCAATAGTTATAAAATTCACTCACCTGGGATAGACATCAACCTCATTCTTAACAGAAGTCAGACCACTGGGAATCACTTGAAGGAGAGTGATCTCTAGATTAGGAGAGCATCTAATAGAACAGAATAATTTGAAAGACTATTGATGGGTAATACACAGCAAGAATCTAAGAAAACTTAATCATATCTTTACTAAAAATTTGCAAATTGTTAATATATAACAATTTAAAAGTTTAAAGAATTTTACATTCTATTTATAAGTGATATCATACAGTATTTGTCTGAATTATGTCTCTAAGCATAATATCCTCCAAGTCCATCCATGTTGATGCAATGGCAGTATTCATTTTTTTTTTTTATGGCTGAGTAGCATTTCATTGCATATGTGTGTGTGTATATATATGTATATATATATGTATATCTTTATCCATATATCTATTGATGGACACTTAGGTTGCTTCCATATGTTGGCTACTGTAAGTAATGCTGCTATGAACATTGTGGTGCATGTATCTTTTTGAATTAATGTTTTCATTTTCTTTGGATTTATAACCAGGAGTGGAATTGCTGGATCATATGGTAATTTTGTTTTTAGCTTTTTGAGGAACCTCCATACTGTTCTCCATAGTGGCTGCACCCAATTTACATTCCCACCGACAGTGTACAAGGGTTCCCTTTCCTCCACATCCTCGCCAATATTTGTTATTTGTGTTCATTTTGATGATGGCCATCTGACAGGTGTGAGGTGATATCTCATTGTGGTTTTGATTTGCATTTCTCTGATGATTAATAATGTTGAGCATCTTTTCATGTACCTGTTAGCCATCTGTATGTCTTCTTTGGAAAAAATGTTTTCTGCCCATTTTTAAATCATTTTTTTTATGTTGAGTTATATGAGCTGTTCTATATTTTGGATATTAACCCCTTATTGTTCACATCATTTGCAAATACTTTCTCCCATTCAGTAGGTTGTCTTTTCGTTTTGTTGATGGTTTCCTTTGCTGTGCAAAAAACTTTGAAGTTTAATTAGGTCCCATTTGTTTATTTTTGCTTCTGTTCCTTTTGCCTTAGGAGACAGATCCAAAAAAAATATTGCTGATTTATGTCAAAGAGTGTTCTATGGTTTCTTCTAGGAATTTTATGGCTTCTTGTCTTACATTTAGGTCTTTATCAAACTAGAGAACATAATAAAAAAGAAACAGACTCACAGATATAGATAACAAACTAGTGGTTACCTGTGGGGAGAAGAAAGGGGAGAGAGGCAAAGTAGGGGTAGGGGACTAAGAGATACAAACTACTATGTATAAAATAAATAAGCTACAAGGATATATTGTACAGCACAGGGACTAGAGCCAATATTTTATAATAACTATAAATGGAGTATAACTTTTAAAAATTGTGAAACACTATTTTATTCACCTGAAGCTGACAGAATATTGTAAATCAACTATACCTCAATAAAAAATAAAGTGTGAAGTCAGAAAAATGTTTTAAATATTAAATATTATTGAAAAGTGATTATATATTTGCTGCTCCAAAATTAACTTATTATTTTTGGTGACCTATAATAAATTTTGTTGTTAATTCATATTTTAGAAATATTTAGGAATCCTATTTTATTTAATATTCATCCAATAAGTTCAATGTTTGTTACAAGTTTTAGGATGACTGGGTTGGATGAAATCTTTTCATGTCCAACATCAGCAGAATCTGTTTCCATCCCCTCACCTCTGTCCCTCTCTCTACCATTGCTTCTCCTTCTGTTTCTTGCTGCTGGTCTCACTGTATTTTTGTATCCCCTGTAGTGGTTTGGACAATGTTCCCTCCAATTTACATCCACCTGGAACCTCAGAACATGGCTTTGTTTGGAAATAGGGTCTTTGCAGATGTAATTAAGTAAAGATGAGGTCCTCCATCTTTAGGGTGGGACCTAAACCCAGTAACCGGTGCCCTCAGTAGAAGATGAGGAGACACAGAGATGCAGAAGAGGAGGTGGTCCTGTAAGGATGAAGGCAGACATTGGGGTGAGGCAGCCACAAGCGAAGGACACCTGGAGCCTCCAGAAACTGGAAGAGACAAAGAAGGACCCTCCCCTCTAGCCGTCAGAGGGAGTGCAGCCCTATGGACAACTTGATGTTGGACTTCTGGCCTCCAGAACTAAGAAAATAAACTTCTTTTGTTTTAAGCCACCTGGTTTGTGGTGATAATTATGTAGTCCCAGGAGACTAACATACCTCCTCGTAACTATCCAGGCTTCCAAATGTAAGCATCTGAAATTCTGTGGCATGGAAAATTTCTTTTTATTCTTCATTCATTGCATGTACGTATTTATTTTTATTTTTTATTTGCCTCTGTAGGAGAAAAGACTGTCATTCTAATCTATGAGCCGAGCAGTACTGCTGGCTATGGGAGTCCCAAATACTGTCCCCGTTCCCTGTCTCCTGGATGAAATTTGCCAACAGTTGGGAAACTATCAAGCTGGAAAGTGTTGAGCCTTTGAAAACTTTATTGGAAAACATAAAACTTTACATTACAGCTCTGCATCATCCGTGGCATTTTATTATCAAAGCTTAATACAATAGCCACTTTGGAAAACAGTTTGAAGTTTTCCTACAAAAGTAAACCGACTCTTATCATTTGATCCAGCTAGTGTGCTCCTTGGTATTTACCCACATGAGCTGAAAACTTATGTCCAAACAAAAATCTGCACATGGACATTTATAGCAGCTTTATTCACAATTGCCAAAATTTGGAAACAACCAAGGTGTCCTTCAGTAGGTGAACAGATAAACTACATTCAGACAATGGAATATTATTTAGCGCCAAGAAGAAATGAGCCATCAAGCCATGAAAAGACATGGAGGAATCCTAAATGTATGTGACTGAGTGAGAGAAGTCAATCTGAAAAAGCCACACACTGCGGGATGCCAACTCTATGACATTCTGGAAAAGACAAAATTATGGAGTCAGTAAAAGAATCAGTGGTTGCCAGGGGTTGTGTGGAGGGATGAATGGGTGCAGCACAGGGGATTTTTAGGGCAGTGAAAATACTCTGTATGATATGTAATGCTGGATACATGTCATTATACATTTGTCCAAACCCGTATGTACAGCACCAAGAGTGGACCACAATGCAGACTGTGGAATTCGAGTGCTAATGACTCGTCAATATAGGTCCATCAATTTTGACAAATGTACCAGCAGCTGGTGGGAGATATTGATAGTGGGAGAGGCATATTGATAATGTGTGGGGAAGGGAGTATATGGGAAATTTCTGCACCTTCCTCTCAATTTTACTGTGAGTCTAAAACTGTTCTAAAAAAATAAAATCTTTACAAAAAAACCTTAAACACATAGGATTGTAATTTTCATCGAGAAAATTTATGGTTTAATTTTAAGTTATGGATTTTTAATAACATGCATACAGTACATACATTAACAAAATCCACACACATGCACAATATACATTTTGTGTGTGCATTCTACATAGATTCTGGAAAATTCTTAAATATATTTCTTTACCTTGTCAAAAAGCAAACAATTGTCTCAGCTTTACTGGCATTTGTGATGTAAATATATACATTTAAACTTCTTGGAAATAGCCACTTCTGTAAGCATTTATGGGAAATTATCTAATTATTTTTATTTTCTTCTTTTAAGTAGAAATTGAGATATTTTTTTCTGCTTTGTTAATAGCTATACATAGCTTCTGTTCTTTAATTTTTAATTTTAGGAACAATTTTTAATTTTTTTCCAAAATAAGTTTTCCACTGGATTCTATATTTTCTACATAATAAATTCTAATTTCTATTTTCATAATTTCTTCATTAGCCTTTTCTCATGATGGTGTTTGGAAGTCTTGGGGGTTTCAAGCGTGTCTTCTGGCTGGCCTGGATTCTCTGTGGAGGCTTCTCTGTTCTACTGACTCACATAGTATGTGTTTTATGGAATGTGTCTGGAGCTTATCTGGAGAACTGGAATTGGGAATTGTTCAAGACTTTTATCATTTCACATCCTATTCTTGTCCAAGCCAGTCACCAATGTCAACATGGGAAATGCAGATTCAATTTTCTGGAGCAGAAATGCCCCTGGGGCTTGTCCTAGAGAATCCATGCCACATTCACACCAACTCCTCCATGGAGAATGCTGATGGGCAGCCGTGGTTGTCCTGCTCTAGACCCACAGATGGTGGGAAGCCGACAACAGAGGTGCCTCCCTGAGGTCCAGCAAGGAGTAGCCTTGTGGTGGCGGGTGACCCACCCAGGCTAATGATTTAATGTCAGAGAGGCTGGGGCTGTGGCCTCCTTCCCAGTGGAACCTGACCTTTACCTGTGCTTCCCTGAGGATGGAGGGGACATGGGCAGGCATCCACTCACTCACGGTGGCCTGACCCTGTGGCACTGCTTGTGGCTGGTTTGGCAGGAGACTGAAGGGAGAGAAACCTGGTCCAGCAAGGTTGTCCTTCTCACTTGTCTTTGGACCAGCTGAGGCTGCTGTTGGTCCCACTAAGGTGCCCTTCCAAAGGAGACCCTGGTGGTTTTGGCTCATTTATGTTCCCGGGGAATCTGAACTCCCACAGTGATTGGATTTGGGGAAGAGGTAGGGTCAAATGCCGGATGAAATGCTGTCAAATGTCCATTCTCACCACAAATGAGACTCATTTTTCTATCTAGAACTGCTAATAGATAGATAAAGACTTTTTCTAATTAAGTATAAATACTAAATACAAGATAATAGTAATTGCTATAATATATATGATTAAGTGAAACTGTTAATAACATTAGAATTCTTGATAACAAGAAAATGAAATTTGTTGTGATTAGTCTTGTTGACCAAACTAAAATGATTTCCTGGAGAGAGTAATTGGTAGAGTATAGCCAAATAAATTTTTATTTCAAATCTTCAGAGAAGCTTTGAATAAAAGAAATAGCTATTGGCAATATTAATGACAACAATTTTTCCATTAACACCAAACATCATAACAATGATATTGTTTTTATGGAGAGATTTAGATGGAATACTGAGTACATGTTTCTTTTCCATATCAAATTTCACAAAAATAACAAGTAAGATGTATTACATAGGAAGAAATCCTGGAGGTTATTAGACAAAAGAAGAGTACAAGGAGGCCGACAGAATGCTCTCCCCACTGAAATATATTGAAAAATGCTGCAAAGACCAGTCAACTTGGAGAAAACGAGAGTGAGAAGTCAGAGTCCAGAATGCAAGGCAGAATTCCTACGAAGATAACAGTGATGCCAGAGATACTACAAACTGAGGGTGAAAATAAGAGAGAACTGTCTGTCTGTCTGGGAAATCAGTTGTTTCATGGAAAAACTGCTGCAAATACAAACAGAAGCAAACAACCCCAAATTTCCAAGCACTTAGAAAAACAAACATCATGAAAGAGAAATCTGAATCTCAATGACAGAAGAACCAACATCAGAGAAAATAGGATAAAACAAACAGAAAAATAGACTTTAAAATAAAGTCTTATAAAGGATACCCTAAGATTCAAACGGCAATCACATATAAGATAAGCTCCTAAGAAAAACTAATGAGTTCTTAATAAATTAAACAGGCTGAATAGAAGAGTATATATGTCTGAAGATCAAATTTAGGGAGCTGAAAGATGATGTGACTCATTCTGATTGAACAAAGTTCAGAGAAGTTAAGAAACCTAGAGTGTAGGTCCAGAAGTTATCATATCTGTTTAGAAAAGCTCCGGGAGGAACAGAGAAGAGAGCGTCATCTTAAATACCAATAAGAAGAAGGAGGAGGAGAATAAGAAGAAACTTTCTCAGAAATTTCTCAGTTTAAAATACCTGCACCCCCCACCGACTACCACATACACAAATACACAAGGCTAAGTATGATAAATACCAAAGGTTTACTTATCCCGCCATATAACTTGATGACGCTTTAGAACTGCAAGCATGCAAAGAAAACAGTAAAATTTTCCCCCAAAAGCCTACACTTCTGAAAAATGCACAAGAATTACTTAATTTGGCTCCAGATTTCTTAGTATACTAGAAAGACAATCATTACAGCTTCAGAGTTCAAAACAAAAATATTTTAAACCTAGAACTATTTGCTGAAGAAGATAAACCTTTAAGTTCGAAGACAAAATGATCTTTTAATGTTTGAAGACACTGTCAAACACATTGAATAGCAAACTCAGGAAGATTGCCACTGGAAAAAAATTACTTAAGAAGGTACTCAAGGAAAACAAAATAAATAAATAAATCCTCAGAAAGCAGTATGTGGGATAAGAAATGATGATGATGAATTCAGAAATCAGTAAAACTGATCTTTAAATATAATGAATCTTTGAGTCATGATAAGACTATGACTAATAGAAACACAAATAACGTTTACAATGGCTTTAACATGAAAGCTTAGTGTGGAAGAGTGAGAACATATAAAGATTTTATCTCATGAAGGAAGAGGAAATGTATTGAATTCAGATATTCATAGAAAAGTGTGCTAAACACAACTTAAAATGTGTATACCTAAATTAATTTAATATGTTAAAATTTTAAGAGAACTGCCAACATAAATTAAGCCAACAAAAATAAGTCTAAAGATACCCAAGAGCACTGACAATGGTCAAATGGAATTGGTTAAACTCAACAATTTCAAGGGTCTAAGATTAGAGAGAACATCTGTCTAAATTTGATTTACGAATATGTTATTTATATATTGCTGTGTAATAAATCACCCCAAAACGTAGAGGCTTAAACAACAGGCAGTTACTCTCTCACAGCCCCTCTGAGTCAGGAGTCTGGGTGTGGCATAGCTGAGCCCTCTGGTTTAAGATCTCCCACTGCTGCAGTCAAGGCCGAGGCTGTGGTTTCATCTCAAGACTCGATTGGGGTGGGATCCAAGCTCATAGGATATAGTTCCTCATGTGTTGTTGGACTGAGGCTCACAGTTCCCAGAAGCCCCATTCATCTTTGCTCCATGGGCTTCTCTTCCTTGAGACAGCTCAAAACAGGGCAATGTATTTCATCGGAGGGAGCAAGTGAGAAGAGCCAGGGAGGATGACCAAGATAGATGCTATGGACTCTTCACAGCCTGATCTTGGAAGTGGCAATCCATCACTTCTGGCAGATTCTGTTCCTAGAAGCAAGTCACCAGGTGCTCACACTCAAGGACTCAGATGACAGGAGGTGGGGCTCATTTGCAAACACGTGAGAGCCTGCCTACTGCAACAAGTGACATGCAAGTATGATGCAAATAAGGAACAGTCTGGCATGAACATGACCATTAGCGGGCTATCAAAGAAAGCAGACTTCAGGCAAAAGGTGATTAAAAAGAACAAGTAGATTTTATCATTATGCTGCGTGTTGTGTGTATAAGAGCAAAAATCTAGCAAGGAGTTCAAGTAAATTTTTTTTTAATCTAACAATAAAAACTTTAAAATAGATAAAGCAAAAGTTTATAGAAATACAGGACAAGTATTTGAACGTTCTTTGCTCATACAAAGTATCCTCCAATCAAGTAAAGATAAACTTTTGATTTGAATAACAAGCCTGACACAATTGTGAATGTATGTGTAGATATTTTTTCAAATATGAAATAATCACAAAAATTGATATGAATTCAGAAAATCTCAATAAATGCTACTCCCCAAAGAAACCTCAAAAGCCAAATTCTCTGAGAACAATAAATGGAAAACGAATGAGCATTAAAAGGAAATCTCAGAACCTGGAAATTTGAAAGCAATCTCTTAAATAACTCATAGCTTAAAAAGGAAAGAAAAAAATTTTTTTAAGTATTCATCCAGTATAGGAATGCTAGGAAAAAAGAGTCTCCCATACATTTCTTGTGGGTTTGTGAATTGTTGGACTTCTGACGAGCAGTCTGGAAACTTCTCCTAAAATTAAATTAATATACTGTTTAACTCAACAAACAGATTCCTGGGGATCTATTGCAAATAATTAAAATCATCAATATCTAAGAAAGTATTTGAAGGAGGTATATAACTGTCTTGTTTCAAGTAGCAAAGCATTAAAAATTAAGTGACTGTCCAGGGATGGAATGGGAGAACAGACCCTGGAGAAAGACCAGGCTGTTCAGAGGATGCACTAGGGCCTCTTTGAGTGAGCAAGGCAAATGCCCAGCAAAGTCTAGAAACAGCACGACCCCTGCAAGAAAGAAGGCAAGGGGAAAACCCCCTCTCTCTTTGTGCATGCACAGATACCAGGACACATATTGGACTGTCAACACAGAGGCTTGTAGGGGATGTGAGTATGTGTGAAGACAGAGAGAATATAGAATATATATATTTATGGCACATATATTATATATTCATATTTATTATTATATAGTATATATTTAAGATTTTATATATTAATATATATTATTATATAATATATATTATTATATTATATATTTATACTTAATATTATATAATATATATTATATATTTATATACATGTATGTCTACATAAAAAGATTTGTGTGTGTGTGTGCAAAATTCAATGCCCTCCCATATACACACAGGCACACAGGATTGGCAGTGTTGAATGCAATGAAGTGAAAATCTATGCAACAAACAATATGATGAATTAAGTTTAAAAACACTTGGCAAACTGGGAAAATATATTTACAATCTGTATAATATCCATGGTACACAAAGATGACCTACAAATTAATGAGAAAAAAAGCAACCTGACTTAAAATACTCAAGAGAAATCGTCAATTTTATAAACTAGAAATATGCACAAGTAATTGAGAGACTGGAAGTGGAAATGAGAAACCATTTGGGCCCGCCCAAAAGATTGGGGAACAAAGACCAGTTTTTTGGTACTTGATGAGAGTGTTAATTGGTACCATTTTGAAGAAGTAATTCTTTGCAATTCTGTAAATTCACCACTGGTAATATATGAAAACATATTTTTTCGTTTGGGCAAAATAATGTATGTGGAAAGTTATTCATTGTGGCATTATGTACAGTAGAAAAAATGGAAAATATCTAACAGCTCATCATGGGAAGTGCCTCCCTTCTCCCCCCTCCCCCCAACCCTAAAAAGGTATGGGACATTTAAGCTATGGAATACGATGCAAGCCTAGTTTAACACAATGTAATCCTTTAGGTACTGACATGAAATGTTTCTAAGATACAAGGTTAAATCAGAAAAACAAAGAATAGTAAGTGTAATCTGCTTTCTTTTTTTATAAAAAGCCACTCTCAGTGTGTCTAGGTGTCTATAGTTATGCAAAGACAGAGTATTATCAGGAAAAATCAACTTACCGAGGGCTTATTTGGGGAAGAGGAGTGAAGTTTCTCTTGAGATGTTTGTTTCAAAATTAATGTAGTGGGCTTCCCTGGTGGCGCAGTGGTTGAGAGTCCGCCTGCCGATGCAGGGGACACGGGTTCGTGCCCCGGTCCGGGAAGATCCCACATGCCGCGGAGCGGCTGGGCCCGTGAGCCA
>NC_041221.1:17665963-17688945 GCF_002837175.3 Physeter macrocephalus | reverse complement strand
AAAAAAAAAAAAAAAAAAAAAAAAAAAAAAAATTAATGTAGCAATGTATAAAAAGTTTCAAAAGATCCCAGAAAATGGGTAAAATAAAAAAGAGAAAAATTAAATCAATGATTTTACATTCATTTCATCAAATGTTCTTTGAAGCTCTACAGCTCTCTTTCTCTTTTCCCAGCACTGTTATTTTATTTTATTTTTTCTTTCTTTTCTCTGGAACCTTGGAAGCGGGTAAAAGGATGTGTTTATAGCTATCTCCATTTCATGCACCTACTTGTGTACCTTAAACTTTGTTATAATTAAAATATACTGATTTATTTCCTGTACACTTAAAACTAACTAAAATTCCAATAGAAAAATTTGGTTTGCATCTAAGACAGATTCTGCTACAAGAATATATCAAGAATGACAGTGACAAAAAATGACCAAGGGTTAAGTCATGGCCCCAAATTATTGATGCAAAAAGGACAGAGCTTCAGACCAATTCTGTCACTCCTTTCTCAAGTAACCAATGCCACTGCTCCTGCCAGGGAGACCCGGGGCCCAGACAGAAGTCCAGGTCTGTGCCTGGCCTCAGGGCGCCCGTCCTGGGGTAAGTGGTCACCTGTGCCCCCAGGTCCCTCAGGTCCTCCTGAAACTCTGCCATGGACCCTGGGCATGTCCCATGGCCATGGGATCTCAGACAGTTCTTGCTTTTCCGGCACCTTAGTTGCCCACCTAGCATGAGTACAATTTATAGGAAATACTCTGTTTTACTTCAAGAAGTCATAGTAACCAAGCCTTGGTCCTTCAACCAAGAGTTAACTAAAATACCATGTAGACTGGACGAGGTATCTCTCTACTAGAGACTGGAATTCTTGAGCAAAATATTAGTATCATCCAGGTCGAAAAAGTATGTGTATAAGAACTTCGATCAGGGACAGTTTACCTTAAAAACTTCTCCCCTTAATACAAGAATATTTTTCATTACTTAGGAAAGAAATAATATATAAAATATATATTTACCTTTTTATTGAGTTTATCCTCCAAAAACATCCATTTTTGTGTATGGTTAAATTAATTATAGGATTCTGTCCATTTCCTTTCTGTTTAAGTTTCTAGTCTCAGAAATCATTAACTGCTCATTTGAAATACAATTTAAAAAATAGAAATTATTTATCATAATAATTGGATGATGTGTCCATTCTAAAATGTTCTAACAGGAGAATACATTATAATATAATAAATTCATGTTGAAATGCTAGTATCCCAGTGTCCTGAGGCAGGTAAATGAGAATTTGCTTTTTTTAAAAAATAAGACATTTAAAGGACAGAAATCTATCCCAGTAATCCGGAGTTGCACAGCAAGAGGGAAGTTGAAAATGCATTTGTGCTGCGTGGCTCAAGCTGGTAACAGGTCACCCTGGGAAGCAACTGGTCCTTCAGTGAGATGATGCTGAGACAGAACAGGTGTTCTTAGGGCTGGAAGGTACATTTACCTGAGAGGCCAGAGGGTTTGCAAAGGCATCAACTGCCACCCTGTACATCTCGACTACTGCATATTAAGGCCTCCTACACTTGGGGCAGGTGTCCTCAAAAAGCCCTACAGCACCTGAGCAGGGACCAAATCTGCCCAAAGAGGTGCAGGATTTTACAGAGTGTGTATTACATCGAGCAACGGGACAAACCGTACGCAAAATTGTGGGAAAGATGCCACGCCACCCAGAGCTCTCCACAGCCATGGTTTCCTTCTTCGCTTGGTCCCCTGAGGCCAGAGCCCTCCAGACAGCACAGCTGTCCTGCCGGGAGCACCCCTCCACCCAGAGCCACCCCCCAGCATGTATGGGGCTGGACGCTCTTCATCCCCTCCCCAGCACGATGGAGTTCAAGTCGTAGGAAACTCTGACCAAATGCCTTTTCCTCAAAGACCCCCGGGGCCTCGGTGATGCCGGGTCGGTGAGCACAGACAAGTAGGTTTTGTGCTTTTCACCGTGTACCCTGTGATCCAACCCTCCTCTGACATGTCCGAGGGCTGGCCCTTATGCTGGTCACCACCTGCAAGGCCACCCTTAGCGACCCATCTTCCTCTTCCTCTTTGCAGGGCCCGTCCCTTCCTCCAGGTGTTGAGGGCAACCTCCTTCACCTTGAGATCCGCTGATTTAAAAACACGTTTTTTTTTCGTTTTTAAAATTATCCTGGTGTCATCAGTAGAATTATGCTTCTCCCCACAAAAGAGACGTGGAAGTCCTAACCCCCCGTACCTGTGACTGTGACTTTGTCTGGAAAGTCGGTCTTGGCAGGCGTAGTCAAGTTCAGAGGAGGTCATCAGGGTGAGCCTGACCCAGTGTGACTGGGGTCTTTTTAAGAAGACAGAGACACCTGGGGAGGAGCCACATGACCACGGAGGAAGAGACAGAGGGATGCAGCTGCCGGCCCAGGACCTCAACCACCAGAAGCCGGAAGAGGCCAGGAAGGACTCTGTCCAGTCTCAGAGGGAGCCCTGCCCTGCCGACACCTTGATTTTAGACTTGTGGCCTCCAGAGCTGAGAGAAAATACATTTCTATTGTTTAAGCCATGGGTTTGTGGTTCTTTGTAACGGCAGCCCTAGAAAACTAGTGCACCTGGGTAGAAAATTACATCATGTAATTTGAAAATAACCAAAGAAAGTTCTACTTAACGTTCATTCTATCAAAGACTTGTCTGAATAAGATTCAAATAATGTGTATGTCCATCCTGGAAGCTCTTGCCTTTCTGTGACTCAGTATGACCTAATTTCTCATCTTCCCATCTCCGTTTGAGAATGAAACGTAATTTCAGGAAAACTTTCTTTGTACAGAAATGATTCCCCTCGTGTTTCACGTGGCTCTTCCACACCCAGAATATCAGCGAGAGCTCACATCCTTCGTTCACGTGTTGTTTTCCTCACGTGCTACATGGGAAGAGGATCAAATATATGCACTGCATATGAGACGCCCTGCATGAGAAAGGAGGGGCACACCGCCCTGCCCCCTGCCCTCCTGGCCCTGCTCAGGTCCAGCCGCAGGCTCTGCAGCGGTTTCTGAGTGACGTTCTCCCTCCAGGCAGCTCTGGTCCAGGAACTGAAGCCCAGCCGCAGCCCTCCCAAGACTCAGCTCCGGGGGATGTGCCTGTCCCAACTCGCTGGGCTGTGTGAGCTTTTACTTTCTGTATATTTATTTCACCTCTTAAATGAAATCCAATTTGAGGCTATTAATATTAATGCATGGAGATAATTCTGATGATGAATTAATGAAACACTCGGCCTCTCAATGTGTTGTTTGCTCTTACATTTAATGATGCTCTTAACTGGAAAGAGGAAGAAGCCGAATAGGCTCCACCCGGAGCCTGGAAATTAGAAACCACTTCATTGTTCTGAGCTCGCTGCTTTAATGACAATCAATAGAATTGATCCGGGAGAAGAAAAGTATTTACTCCATCTCTGCCTGCTGCCCGCCCTGCTCAGGATTCCCGAGCATCCTCTGCAGACTATCGTGGGGTCTACATTTGCTAATGAATTACACGCTAAATGAATTTCTCATCCCTCCCCCACCCATGGTTTTGATACATAAAAATTGTTTTCTCCTAAGAATAACATGCAGTCTTACTGTCAGGGCAGCAAAGCATGACGTTGTTAGAAAACCAAGAAGTCGTCTCAGTTGTAGAGTTGGGTTTACTTGCAAAACAGACCTTAGCCTTGGCCTGCACTTCTCCAAAAATAATTCCTGGCTGGTGTTTTTTTGTTGTTCAAATGAAGAGAATTTGCCATTCACACTCTGCTGGATGAGTCACTGAAAAGACAATTAGCTGCCATGGACTTAACTAGGTTTAGTATTAAAGTAATTACACTTTCACTTCAACATTCATTCAACAAAATAAGAAAGTCCTCCAATTAGGCCAGTTTCTCTGTGGATTAAAAAGAGCAGCATCAAAGATCCATTGTTCCTGGAACCTTCCCAAACAGGAGCCAGGGTTCTGCTCCTTAAGGAAGAGGCCACGACCCGTCCTACCAGGAACAGACATGAGGATCTCACACTGAAGTCATTACTATGAAACCAACTCCTACAAGGATCTAAAAGCAACGGACTAAACCAAAATTGCAATGAATTTTAAGAATGAAGTCTCAGCGTCAAAGCAGTGATGGTAAGAAACCTCATCAGCCGGTCTATTCTTCAACTTGCAAAATAGACGTTTTTAGAGACCATTTAAATTTTAGGAGAACCATCAGGATAACGCAAAATCTAGTTAGGGCCGAGCTGAATTGTTCACTGTCATTTACGAGGAGCTTCCTAGTATTTATTCTGCTATTAAATTGGAACGAGCTGTTTCAGGGGGGATGAGCGCGGCCTGTGTTTGTCTCAGTGTTTAAAGGGCCGCTGCTTCAGACTCGGAGCCTTCCCTGATTTTTCTCTATTGTGACTTGAAAGGGCAGTGAGTTTTCATCACTGGTGAACGTGCAGGTTTAGGAAAGTAATGTGAAAGGGAGTCACCAGTGAACCCACCAAGAGGTCGGCAAGGGAGCTTGTCTACTCTATGTGTGATGATAGCCCAGCAATCGTGTGACTTTGAGAGGTGTGTTCACCTCAGGAGTTCACAAATCTAGCATGATGGAAAACATATTTTTAAGAATATGATGTAGCAAATGCATTGACAATCACACAGGCAAGAAAATGGCTACACATGCCCATATATGCACACATCTATGTAATATGCATTATATATGTACCTATATACATATAGGTATACATATGCATATGTGTATATATGTAATATATGTATGATATATATACTTTTTGCAAATAGAAAATGCAGTTACAATACTTTCAAGTGTTTATTAGTCATTTAACCTCTTTCAAATATGCTTTTAATTATTGTGATATGATACTTGTCTACTTACAAATGTAGCCATAATACAAGTTGAGAAAGTGACACATGATGTGAAACACTAAACTAATTCACTTATCATTAGTGTAAAACTTCTATATATTAGACAGGATCTTAGCTGCAGAATGACTTAGTAACTGTGAGACACCTCCAGGTAGATTGAAACAAGCAGGCCCAACCTCTCACCCAAAACAGCCAACACTGCAACATCGGTTAACTTTAAATTGTGAATTCGAATCATTTGCTGCCCAAACAGAACACTTTGGAGATTAAAAATAATAATCGGTAATAATAGTAACATGCATGGCCTCTACGATCCATGTTTTGGTTTCAAAACAAAAGAACAGCCCAACATCTACCGTAAAGCAAGGACGGCGCAGTGACTGCACTCCACTAGCCTTGCACACAAGTGTCTGAATGGTTTAAAGTAACAGCCGTCCTTCAGGCCAATCGCAGAACCAGAGGAGCTACTTTTGTGGTGGGCACTTGGGATCCAGCAAACAGCACTGGCTGCAGAGTCCGGTTGTTGTCTCTGAGGCCACCACCGATCCACGGGGCTGGGAATCTAGCCTGCCTCACCGGCTGCAGCCCCTGGAGCCTGCCCTTGGCAGTCATGAAGGCAGGGCCTCTGCTCCAATAGCTCCACTTCCCAGGAAGTCTTTTTGGAAAAAGTGTGGCACAAACACATGAATAAATAAAATAAAATGAAATGGAGTAAAATAGAATGAGAGCATTTTCACCTCCCGTCACCTTCTGCTGTGGCTCTGTGGATCAGATTTATGCTGGAGGTGGGCAGATAGCAAATGAAAAATGAAAAACAATTTCATATTTTAAATTTATGAGACTGGAGAATAGTATATCACTTTTGTCCTCAAGCTCAGTGCCATAAATTGTCTATAACCTATTTGCCGTATTTTCTGTATCGCTCAGGTTGGCTCCGTTTTAGCGAACTCCTTTAGTCTTAACTAAATTGTTCATTGCAAGGTGATCCTGCATAGCTAATCATTTGTGTGTGTGAGGAGGGGGAAGCAGTCTGTCCTGTTTTTCTATATGGAAAGAGATAATGTAAAAAGAGAAAAAAGACTGGCAGGGCACCATCGTAGCACGTCTCTCTCCATCCTTCGTGTATACAAAATGCTTTTCCAACGCTTTAAGGTGATGAAAAGGACAGGAGATCCTTTCTAAATCAGCTGAGCTTGATGTGATGCCAAAGCCTTTGGCTAAACATAGATTGACTTAATTCTTTCAATAATGACTTTGGTCCGAGTGCTTCTCCACCACAAGAGGGAGAAACCCAGCAGAACAGAGAAAAATCTCCTCACTCGGGTTATCTTGACTGTGCTCCAGGCAAAACCTAGAAATATTTTTTTAATCGAGATTCTCTACAGCAGCCCTTTCCAAATGCCAGTATCCATCATCTCTGACTGGATCAATAGCTGTGTTTTGGCCCCAGTCTCCTGCGAGAGATGGCATGCCATCAGTGATAGACAAATATCACAGTTAAGCAAAGTATCCAGCCAGACCTAGTAACATTTTTATTGATTTTTGTTGTGCAAATAATGTCTTTTTGGGCTGAATAAATGGCTTTGAGCCAAACAGTCATTGTTTATGATTCCAAAATGCAATAAAGGGACAGGAAATATATTATAGCCAATGTCTCAAGGCACACAACATAATCATCCTTTGGTAGTAAAAAACTACCCATCTGAAACCAAGAGTGCATATTTATCCATGCTTAAAGGTGCCTGTAGGACTTGCAAATCTTACACAAAATGTCCTGTTAGGAAACAGATGGCATTGCCCTTTAACCTATTGAATAACTACTAGAAAACCAAGCAAAAAAATAAGCACTATATTTCTTTAATCAATACAAAGGAAACAGTTTATTATACTCCCTTCAAATGAAATATCAAAGTTACCAAAACAGAATCCATTCACTTTAAAAGAAAACACATCAAAAGACTCCCTGACTTTATCAAATACTCTAAAATTAGAAAATATTTTAGTAAGGTTTTTTTTATAAACTATAATCATTCAAAATAATTGTGAACTTGTTTCATTGTATAGCGCATTGGAAGGCTGGCAGGCAAAGATTTGCCCCTGATCTAAGAGACGCCTTTTTGTGTGTTACGGGTGGCATCCTACCTTTGCTTCGGTTGGTTTGCATTTTTCCAAGGGGTGATGGAGCTGTGACCTCTATGCTCACTTCCCCGTAGAACTCACGGTTGCCCTGCATTTGCATTCAGATCCCCACCAAAACCACGGTCCTGCCAAAGGCTTCACGCATCCACACCTCAGATCCAGCAGCTGTGGTCTGCGCAGCTGGCTGACAAAGAACATGCAGCTGTGCTGGGTTCTCTTGCAGAGAGCTGTGCCTACAGGAACCCGCAGGATTTGGAGGGATTCGTCGTGGGCCTCCAAAGTCCTCAAAAGTGAGCTGGCGCTCCCAAACATGGGATTGTGCAGCTGTTTACATCCTGCCGTGGACAGGCAGACAGAAAAACACACAGCTTTACCTACTTTCTCTACGTGTTGAGATGTATTCTTGTACTTAACACCATAATTTGATTAATCTTTTCTCTTTTCAGAAGTATAAGGCTTATTTAAAGAATACACGCTTGAATTATTTGCATGCTACTCTAAATTATGTATTTACAACATGTCTTTTGAATTATTCTTTCCCCACCTAAAGCGTTCTAGTTCCATCTTTTCAAAGAGTATTTCTCATATTATAAGTATGCTCAGTGCAAAAATCAAGGGGGCTCAGAAAATTTATTTTACACTAACCTGTAATTTTACTACCATAACATTGCAGACATTATTTTTCTTTTATGTGACTATTATAACTACACATGCATACCTTCCAAAAAGCTATGCATGCATTCGTTATATATGTATTTAACAAAATGCATTTTCATACCTATGTACATGTATTACATTTATATACTTAACAAAATGAGTTTTAATATACACGTACGTGAGGCAACACTTTGTTAAAACGATTACTGCCTCCTTCAGAAAAGTGACGCTAATACATGGGTTCTAGGCAATTTCAGGCTCACCCTGCCCTCCCCCCTCTCTATAGCAGCGCCAGCACTGAGCACTGGTGTTCTTTTAAATCACACCCCGTTTGGCAGATAAAAATTAATCTCAAGATTTTAAGTTTTCTTTTCCTTATTTCTAATGAATCTGAATATCTTTAAAAGCTTATTCGTTTCTTAATTTTTTTAAAATTGAAGTACAGTTGATGTACAATGTTCTGCCAGTCTCTGCTGTACAGCAAAGTGACTCTGTTATACACATAGAGACATTCTTTTTTATATTCTCTTGTTAATTTTTAATTTAAAATTGTTTTATTTGTTTCTATATCTTTTGCAAAAAGCTGGTAATATCACCTTCCTCCACTCCTTCATCCCCACGTCTCAAAGAAAAATCATTTCCAAGTTTTCCTGTGATTTTTTTTTCTCTTAGAATAGGTTTTCTCCTTATCCCACAGGCAGAATAAAAGTCCTTTTTTGGCCAGGAGTCTCACAACTTTTTCCAAATTTCTTGTTTGAACTTTTAATGTGATTGATGCTGTTGATTATTTTACAAAATGAATGATTCTTAATTTTTTTTTAATTTTACCAACTTTATCAGTCTTTTATGGTTTTTATCTCTGATGTTATTCTTAGGAGACAGACCGTGCTATGCCCTCATGTGAATGTTTTGGGTTCTTTTCTTACATTTAACTCCAACCAGATAGGGGTTTGCTTCCGAGCGAGGGGTGAAGCAAAGATTTGATCTCATTTTCCCTCGGGACCGACCATTTAACTCATGACCGTTCCCTGGATCATTAGAAATGCTTCACTTGTGATCTAGTCCCCATTTCTTTATAATTTAGAGAGTTTCTGGTATTTCTGCACTGCTTTATTCCTCTCTCTCTCTCACTGGCTCTCTGTATTTATTGTAACCTTATAGTGTCTCATACCTGGCAAGTTTACGATCTCTATTAGTCTTTTAAAATATCTGGACTATAACATCCATGTGTTATTGTAGGTGAACCTCAGCATTTTATTGGAATCATATAATATTTATAAATTAACTGAGGGGGGATTTGTATCTGACAGTGTGAGTCTTGTCCAGAAATCTGGCATTTTCCTCTGCAGTTGTTAAGAGTGTCTTTCCGATTAGGGAGTTTCCTTCCTCAACTACTGAACGTTTCCATCACTTTTGTTTCTTAGTATTGTTTAGATTGTGTTGTTATAGGGAATGAAGTCCTTTTCCACCAAACTCTCTGTGTGGCTCTTGAAGGCAAACATGGGTTTCTGTTCCAACGCAGTGAGTCCTCTGCCCCAGCCTTCTGTGCTGTGTGTGTTTTGCTAAACTTCTCATAGAAGGAACAGTTTTCATTGCCTCTTTTGAGTTTTACAGGTAAAGTTATTTTCTAAAAATGATATGACTCTTGCTTTTCAATATTTTAACTTATTTTATATTAATGCCTAGAACTTCCAGAACGAAGCTCTGTAACATCAGTGGGGACGTTGGTTATATACTCAGTGTCGTTTCTTTACCAGACAGTAATAATGTGTTCCCCCGAGATCCTGGAGGCAGGGGTGCTGGGGGAGAGACAAAGACTCTCTCAGACCCACTTCTCTATGTTGGAGGCAGCACGTGAGGACCCCGGTGCTGACCCAACCCACCAGGCAGTCGTGGCTGACAGACAGCACCTGGGAGCCTTCCCAGCTCTTCTCTACACCACATCAAGTGGAATTTTTATGTTAACATGAATTCCAGTAGTTTTCATGATCGAAAGGTGAGGAAATATGTATTCCAAATTCATAAAATTGGTGCCAATAACATGTCAAATTACTTTCTGGACCATTCAGTTCAAACAATTTAGTTTTTAGAAAGTACGTATAAAATTTTATAGTTAGCCCAGAAATCTCCACTCCCTTGGTGTGGAGAAAAGGGAACCCTCCTACACTGTTGGTGGGAATGTAAACTGGTGCAGCCACTGTGGAGAACAGTATGGAGGTTCCTTTAAAAACTAAAAATATAACTACTATATGATCCAGCAATCCCACTCCTGGGCATATATCTAGACAAAACTCTAATTCAACAAGATACATGCACCCCAATGTTCATTGCAGCACTATTTATAATAGCCAAGACATGGAAGCAACCTAAATGTCCATTAACAGATGAATGGATAAAGAGGAATACTACTCAGTCATAAAAAATAATGAAATAATGCTATTTGCAGCAACATGGATGAACCTAGAGATGATCATACTAAATGAAGTCAGAAAGAGAAAGAAAAATACCATATGATATCACTTATATGTGGAATCTAAAATATGACACAAATGAATTTATCTATGAAACAGAAACAGACTCACAGACATAGAGAACAGACTGGTGGTTGCCAAGGGGGAGGGGGAGGGGGAAGGATAGATTGAGAGCTTGGGATTAGCAGATGCAACTAGTATATATAGGATGGATAAACAACAAGGTCCTACTGTCTAGCATGAGGAGTTATATTCAATATCCTATCATAATGGAAAAGAATATGAAAAAGAATGTGCATATATGTATAACTGAGTCACTTTGCTGTATAGCAGAAATTAACACAACATTGTAAATCAACTATACTTTAATAAAAATATTTTTCATTAAAAAAATATTTTTAAAAATATTTTTTATTTTTAAATTATTTTTTTAAATAAAAAATAATTTAAAAATAAATTATTTTTATTTTTTATTAAAAAATAAACAAAAGAAAAAAGAAAAAAAGAAATCTCCACTCCCTCGAATCTTGTCTCTCTTCTGCATACTCAGGTTTTACATGTGGAAACCTAGTGCCTGAGACATACTGCTTCCTTTGCAATTTTAGGACGTTTAGCACATGAGATTTATGTTACTGCATTTTGGTTCCCACCCAGTAACACCCAAGAGAAGTCTTTTCTGGCATTTTTGTCCCTACAGATCTGTTTTAGGTGTTTCACCACAACACTGACGGGTCAGGGTGACAATCGCTGTTCTATTTGGATTTTCTTTATCAGGCCGCCTCCTGTAGTTAAAAAAAATTGAACTGATAGTTATGTCAAGTATTTAACCAATAAACACACTCTGAATACAATCATCCAATTGGAGAGATACTAGTGTTTCATTATTGATGCTCTATGGATCCACATTAATTACAGCAGATGTGTTTGATGACGTCTGTTAGATGCCTGGAGAGTCCCCATCAGCTATGGGCACCTTTAGTTTACCAATGCACCCCACACCTCTGCAACACACACACACAACCACACACATGTGGACAGACAACATCACAGGGCGTAAAATACCAAACCCAAAGAATTTCAGAAGCATTATATTCTAGATTTATTAGGTATTTGAAAAGCTCTCCTAATGACGTGGAAAATTTTGGTAAAAAGAAGTATAAAAACAGTAAGATACACTACACACTTATTTCAATGGCCAAAATCCAGAACACTAAAAGCACCATATGCTCATTCATTGCTGGTTGGAATGAAAAATTGTACAGCCACTTTGGAAGACAGTTTTGTCGTTTCTTACAAAAGTAAACCGACTCTTACCATATTATCCAGCAATCATACTCCCTGGTATTTACCCAAAGGAGATGTAAACTTATGACCTCACAAAACCTGCACACGGATGTTTACAGCACCTTTATTCAGAACTGCCAAAACTTGGGAGCAACAAAGGTATCATTCAGTAGGTAAATAAACTGTGATACATCCAGACAATGGAATATTATTCAGCTCCAAAAAGAAATGAGCTATCATGCCACCAAAAGACATGGAGGGGGACTTCCCTGGCGGTCCAGTGGTTAAGACTCTGCGCTTCTACTGCAGGGGGCACAGGTTCAATCCCGGGTCAGGGAAGTAAGATCCCACATGCCTTGTGGTGTGGCAAAAAAAAAAGACATGGAAGAACTTTAAATACATATTACTAAGTGAAGGAAGCCAATATCAAAAGTCTACATACTGTATGATTCCAACTATGGGACACTCTGGAAAAGGTAAAACAATGGAAACAATAAAACACCAGTGGTTGCCAGGGGTTGTAGGAAAGGATGAATAAGTGGAGCACAGAGGGCCTTTAGGGCAGTGAAAATACTCTGTGTGATACTGTAATGATGGATACATGTCATTATGTGTTTATCCAAACCCACAGAATGTGCAGCACCAAGAGTGAACCCTGATGTAAAGTCTGGACTTCAGGTGATAATGACATGTCAGTGTAGGCTCATCTATTGTAACAAATACATCATCCGATGGAGATGTTCATCACTGGGGCGGCTGCTGTAGGGCTGGGAGTTGTACCTTCCTCAATTTTTCTGTGAACCTAAAACTGCTCTAAAAAAGATAAAGTCTTTAGAAAGGCATGGATAAGAGCTCACTCGCACTGAAGAATTTGAGGATGTCCCGGTACCTTTCCAGGCCATCGCCAACGGTAGAGGTGTTTCATGTCTAACATGATAGAGACGGGGACCTCTGGAAAGCCACTGGAGGGAGTTGGGCTCCATCGGAGGAAACAAGCCTGCATCGCAGGGGCTGTGTTATATAAATGCCCACTGCATGTTGCAAAATCAGCTTGACGGGCGCTCAGGTGTATATTTGCTGTGCCAGAGCTGACCTTCTTGAGAAACCGCCGCTCTCATATCTACTGACAGACCAGCTGCCGCCGCAGCATCATGTACCTGAAGGTTCACATCTGGTACCTGGATTCCAGATCAGACTTTCCAACCAGACACCAGCTTCTGAACTGCACACCTCGAGGGAAAAGTGGGCCTCATGAAGAGCGCGAGACACAAGCAGGACAACCGAGTCAGGATTCTCACATGTGGGCGCTGCCACCTGGACGAGCCAGCAGGACATCCCCTTGCTTAGCTCTGAGCACCAGGGGCTGGTGCGGGGACACAGACCAGTGATCGCCGGGTCTCGCTGGGTCCTGTCCTGCCAGCTTTCCGTGCTCTCTGATGAGTTCCTTAAACACCTTTAAGTTGTTCATTTAAAAAGGTAGCAACAATAACTTGATCCATCCCAAAGGATCATCATAAGAAACTGAAGGTGGTGGAATGTACTAAATGCCTGGATTGGAAGAGAGGCTGGTAAACACTCCTGTCCTTTTCCACCTTCCATTGCTTTTCTTCTTTCCAAGATGATCCATGTTTTAAGGTACAACCTAGGAAGCCCCATGCTACACAGCACGACCTGGTATAAAACCGCTACAAGGATTAAATATCACCAACCAGGAAGAAACTTTCATGATCTTTCATTTTTAAAAACATCTCTGTTTGCCCTGCATCCAGTATTCCAGCCTGGACTCCAAACAGGTGTTCTGATAAAGACAGGATGGGGGCTGGGCAGCCATCCACAGAGGAACGCGGGATCAGTTTGAGGAGAAAACCTCGTTTGTGGGGGAGTGTTCCCCATTGCATCTGTGCGGCGTCCACATCTCTTGATGAAGGAGGCCTTGGGAACCTTGTGTGCCATCCGGTTTGGGCTGTCACAGTTTCCAGCTTCCTGCCGTCAGTCTGCAGGGTTACAGGTGTCAGAACACAGACCAGACACTGGGACGAGGCTTTGGTGTCTAAATGGGCCAAACCACAGCTTAAAGAAAACCAAAACCTATTGTTTGGTTGCTGTTTCGTTTTCTTTTCAAAACCTTTTGGAGCTTTTGTGTAGACCCTCTTAATCTTCTTTTCTTTTTGCGAGGCTGAGAGATTTTGTTTTCATGAGCCACTAAAGGGTCTATTTAAATAGGTCAGTATACATTTCATTACATATCCTACATGCTTTATCATTGCAAAGGTAGGGTAGAATAATCAACAGCAGATTTCCAGCAAAACTGGTTGAGTTCCTGAACGAATCTCCCCTGAGAAAGAGTTCATGCTTGTGCAGGAAGCAAAGCTGCAGAAAAGCTAGGATGCACACATATACATCCCACCACTGTTGGAAATGCTCTGCTATGTGTTATATCACTCAGGTCCTGGCCTCTTTAAATAAATGGCAGACAATCATGTCACACAGTTTGCAGGGGTGGTCGTGAAGTTGGCTAATTGCCTGACAGGCCAACAACATTTGTTCAATAGACTTGAAACCCCAGAACAGCACCTGGCAAGAGCTATGGGACCCAGGGCTGGCGCCCGGGGTCGGGGTGCCTTTCATTTCTTCCTTTTTTTCCCAGATATGACAGGTGTGTTTTATTTGATGCATGGTGGTAAAAGGTCACATAAACAAACATGAACACAAAAATGAATGTAAAAGATCTAAGGACACAAGTTATTAACAGAACACACAGATGCTTATGTATTTTTTCAAGCGTCTAATTAATACTATTACAGAATGTCCAGAGTATATATTCAACGAGATGATGGTTGTATCACTTTGATTCAAGCTCTTTTTTTTAAAATTTGTATTTCATATTGGAGTATAGTTGATTTACAATGTTGTGTTAGTTTCAGGTGTACAGCAAAGTGATTTAGTTATACATACACATATATCCATTCTTTTTCAAATTCTTTTCCCATTTCATTTCTTAGGGCTTGAAAGCATGCCAAAATCTTGGTTGCCTTGTGAAGTAAGAAGGTCCACCCTCCCTGTGTAAGTGCACAGATGCTGAGGTCATGAGCAGGGTGGGCAATGAGAGAAGTCGTCTTCCAAGGTGCATGCCCTAGAGGGCACTCTGTCATCTCTCAGGATCTCAGGCACCGCGGGACACTGGGGACTCTCTTACCAAATCCTGGGAGATAGTACTCCGCCACCTTTGAGCTACTTCCTGGAGAGGGGTCTTCTGCACATCCTGGAAGCAGGTCATGTACGGAAGGTGCTGGAAGGGAGCAAAGTAGGGCTCCATGTGGGTAGAGGGGGCTTCCTTCACATCCCTCCATCTGCGGGCTGGACACCAGCTGGGCCTTTGGCAGCCCTGACCTCAGGACAAAGAGTCAGGCCCCGTGACCTGTGTGTCTGCCTTCAGATTCGCTACAGATGCCATTTGTCCAGGGCCACAAGGGCTGCCCCGTGCTGAAGGCAGCCATGCCATTCCAGATCTCAGGAAGCCCTCCAGGAGCGGGAGTGAGAACAGGCTTTCCCTGATGGCAGGGAGACCACACCCAGTACACGTGAGGGGAGGAGTTTACATGTGACTTCTTTTGTTTTAAATGTACAGCTTTATTGAACTATAATTCACATATCAAATAACGCATCTATTTAAAATGTACAATTTAATAGTTCTGGGTACATTCACAGTTTTGTGCAGCCATCACCATAGTCAATATGAAAATATTTTGATCACCTCAAAAAGAGACCCCAAACCCAAAGTTTAGCTATAACTCACTACACACGAATAGAATCATACAATATGTGGTATTTTGTGTTGGCTTCTTTCACCCAGCATGATGTTTTAAAGCTTCATCTATCTTGTAGCATGTGCCGTACTTCCTTCCTTTTTGTGGCTGAATAATATTTCATTGTATGGATGGACCACATTTTGTTTATTCGTTCATAGGTTGATGCGAATTTGAGTTGTTTCCACCTCTGCGCTATAATGAACAATGCTGTTATGAACATTTGTGTGCAAGTTTTTGCATGGAGAAGGTTGTCCTGTCTCTTGGATACATACCTAGGAATGGAATTACTGGGTCATATTGTAAGTCTATGTTTAATCATTGGAGGAACTGCCAGGCTGTTTCCAAAGTGGCTGCATGTTTTACATTCCCACCAACAGCGTAGGAGGGTTCTGATTTCTCCACATCCTTGCCAAGTGTGCTGTTATTTGACTTTTGTTTCTAGCCTTCTTAGTAGGTGGGAAGTACTACCTCATCATGTTTTGGATTTGCATTTCCCTGATGACAAGGATGGAAAGCATCCTTTCATGTGTTTATTACCCATCCATATATCCTCCTTGGAGAAAATCCTTTGTCTGTTTTTAAAATTGGATTACTTACTTTTTATTTTTGAGCGTAACAGTTCCTTATATATTTCGGATACAAATCCCTTATCAGATAGATGGTTTGCAAATATTTTCTCTCATTGTATCTGTTGTCTTTTTACTTTTTTGATGGTGTTCTTTGAAGAACTGAGGTTTTTAATTTCAATGAAGTCCAATTTATCTATTCTGTCCTTTATTGCTCATGCTTTTGGTGTCATACCTAAAATCTATTGCCAAATCCAGGGTCATGAAAGTTGACCCTTATGTTTTCTTCTAAGAATTTTCCTATTTTAGTTCTTGTATTTAGGTCTTTGATTTATTTTGAGTAGATTTTGTCAGTGGTGTGAGGTAAGGGTCTGACTTTATTCTTTTGCATGTGACTATTCAATCGTCCACAGTACCATTTGTTGAAAAACTATTCTTTCCCCATCGAGTGGTCTTGGCACTCTTGTCCAAAATCAGTTGACCATAGACACAGTTTAGCAGTGATGGTCTGCAAATGGCTTGTCACCTGTCCATGACCAATTAAGCATAGAAATCGGGGGCTTCTCTGGTGGCACAGTGGTTAAGAATCTGCCTGCCAATGCAGGGGACAGGGGTTCGAGCCCTCGTCCGGGAAGATCCCACATGCCGTGGAGCAACTAAGCCCGTGCACCACAACTACTGAGCCTGAGCTCTAGAGACCGCGAGGCACAACTACTGAAACCCGTGCTCCTAGAGCCCATGCTGTGCAACCTGAGAGGCTACCGCAATGAGAAGCCCATGTACCACAGCAAAGAGTAACCCTCGCTCACCACAGCTAGAGAAAGCCTGTGCACAGCAACAAAGACCCTACGCAGCCAAAAATAAATAAATAAAATAAATAAATTTATTAAAAAACAAAAAAGAATAGAAACCGAAAGTAAGCACTTAGAAACCGTTACCCCATTGTGATAGAGCAATTGTATGTCTGTTGAACCTAATAATTTAAAAGTCTATTTATTTTTGTTCATTATCTATGTTAATTGTTATTGTATTTTACAAAAAAAAAAATTGTCTGCTATGGATTGGGGGTAGGGGAGAATCCTGGTCCCTCCTATCCAATACTTGGAGAAGCTGAGGGCTTCAGAACCACTGCAGAGGTGAAGTAAAGACCCAGAGGATGCTCGGCTGTGGGAACCGGTAAGTTCTCAGGCAAACGTGTGATTCTCATGAGTGGAAAAATCTAGGCTGATTCAGGCTGGCCAATAACAAGTTGCATTTGATCGTATCGGTATTAAATACTGTCCTATCAAAGTACCCTCTTAGTGGAAAATTAGTAAGAATGCACCTTCTTTCTAAAATTAGCCAGGAAACCAGGGTATTTAGATTTGGGGAATTATACAGGCAAGGGGTTATCAAATGGAACTTATAAGCGTTTAGTGCCATTTCTGGTATTTCAGTATCCTTAAAAGATGTACACATCCAAATAAGTCTGAAAGCTTGCGTTAATGGCTAACTTTGTTCTCAATCTTAAAATTGCTTTTGCTGGTTACAAAAACATGATGAGAGCGTGCTATTTTTCAGGAACGTAAAGACTGAAGCCCAAAGAGAAAACTAAAAGAAAGCTTCCTCATTGAATTCTAATAACTGAATCCTCGGAGCCCACGACCAGGGGCTCGGGAGGGAGCAGTGTTCTGACGAGGCCTTTCCCGGGTTATCTGGCTTTGAAAGGATCATGTTCAAACCCTGCAAAGATGAAAGGCGGCCTCCACAGGCTGTGAGCTGGACTGTTAAACATTTCCATATGACATAGTCCTCTCCCGAGGCCTGACCTGCTGGGATAGTCCAAGTCTGCACATCTGAAGAAGCAAGGCCCTCCTCTGCCTGCCTCGCAGAGACGAAGCTGGGGAAAGAGCTTTTGAAAACTACTTGAAAATGCTTTCTGTGGGGGGAAACGTCTTAATGAAAAAGGAGCCAGAGACATAACAATGTTCAAAACCTAACTCTTACTTAAAATAGATTTTTAGAATTTAAAGACAACCAAGGAATGAAGGCAAATCGTGGGAAATGAAATTCACTTCTGCCGACATCTGCTCACTCCTTTTGATACATTTATTAGGTATTGTTTATTTGTTCTGTGTATATTCATTTAATCGATTTAAATAGTGATAGCCTTTTCTAATTAGAAGCACTGAAAGACCTTTCTTTTCCACCATCTTAATATTCTAAAAGGAATCTCTTATAAGAGATGGTCTAAATGGGGAAAAAATCACTGGATTTTCTTTTCTGTCTTTCACTAATTAATTTAAATCATTTTCTCTTGACCTTTTTACTCATTTTCAAATATGTGCTTAAAACCAGGTATTGAATAATGTTAATATAGTTAATAATTATAATAATAATATAATTATAAAATGTGTTGTCTAATTGCATTGATATTGTAGGCATTTATCGATTGCCTACGATGTTTCATACATTGTAGACAATTAATCAATGCTTTTCCACTGATTGCAAACGATCTATCTTTTGAAGTATATGCAAGGCTTTCAGAAACTATTTTCATTAAAAAAAACAAGGAAAATGTATTCTTCTGAAAAGATTTATACAGTTTGTCTGTGAGTTTTTCATAATTTTAATTTATAACTTTACTCACACAAGATATTTTCCCAAGGTTATTAAGCGTAATCTTATTCAATTAAGACTTCTCTAATGGTTTAGAGAACACCATGGTGATTTGACGTGACACACAGTTGACAGTTTTAACGGCTAAATTCCTTGTTAACTTTGGTGTTTCGGTGTTAGTGGCTTTAAAGAGTGGAGTAGCTGGGAAAATTGCGGGTTTGAGAGCACATTGCCGTAGCTCTAGCGTCAGGGGGAGCTAAAGGCCCTTTAAGTGTAAGAAACGTGCAGCGTTCACGAGAAAGAGAGCATATACCTGAGGATTTGTGGCTGAGTGGCCATGTAATAAAGGACCCGGGAAGCTTCTGCTGTCAGGGTACGGGCAGGTGCTCTGCTGGATGACATGGTCCATACAGACACGTGTCCCAACACGACCAGATCCGAGTGGGTGACGGGCTGGCCGGGGGCCAGGGATCTCTATGCTCCATCACCTCTGAAAAACCTGCTCCAGGAAGGACTTTGCTCCCGGAACCCTGAGACATCACCTTTGTAAGCACCACATGCCTTGAGCCCTTGGATAGTAACAACCCCCGGTTTCTGCTGTGTCTCTAAGGCTTCCTGTTTGCCTCTCCTGACCGCGAACAGATTGCAGCCGTGCGCACTACCCAACACACCACGGGGACCATTGGGGTCACAAAATAAGGAGAAACTGGTGTGTGTACGTGTGTACTTTCCGTTTAACTGTTCAGCAGCAATGAAACAAGTTGCTAAAGTATGTTTTTCGCGGCCAAAATGCTAAGTGAACCCATCGAAATCACCTTCACTTTTTTTTTTTTTTTTTTTTTTTTTTTTGCGGTACGCGGGCCTCCCTCTGTTGTGGCCCCTCCCCTTGCGGGGCACAGGCTCCGGACGCGCAGGCGCAGCGGCCACGGCTCACGGGCCCAGCCGCTCCGGGGCACGTGGGATCCTCCCGGACCGGGGCGCGAACCCGGTTCCCCTGCATCGGCAGGCGGACGCGCAACCGCTGCGCCACCAGGGAAGCCCCAAGGATGTCACCTTGCTTCTAACTAAAGTATGACTTCTGTTTTCACCTTCACTTTTAAAAGAATCTGAACAGGTAGTAGTTTCTATTCTGGTAGGTATGTTTGGAAGGTCCAGAAAGGTTTTGTATTTTTCTTTTGTTAACCCACGGGGTCTAAAAATAAATTTGAATAGCTCTCCAGAGAACAGAATTTATTCTGTCCTAAAAGTTCCTTTTGAAAATCAGGTTAATAAATATGTCACATTTACCAAATTTGCAGCTTACTATTTAAGGCTGTGGGGAAAAAGTCAGTAAACTATACTTTCTAATTCATTGCAGCTCCGTACCGGAAGCTCTCGCGTTTACCTTAAGAATTTGAGAATAGAAATGAAAGAATGGATAGTTGTGTCAGAATCTTACAACGTGATCTTACCATTCCCGTGAATATTTAAATCATGCAAAGCAACCCTCTTGGTTCTCTTTATCCTCAGGCTCTTCATTTCAGAGACCAGTGGGAGAGGAAACACACACACAAACACATTTTCTAAATCCCACATAATAATTTTGATAAAAGATCCCTAAAACGTTGATTTTAGTATTCCTATGATTATATTAGAACTGTAAAACCAGCCCATAAATCTCACAACGCGGGCTTGCTTGCAGCTGGCTCGGCATCACGATTATTGCTGCAATTATTATGCTGTGATGCTCCTTCCGCTGGGCTTCTGCGCCCTGCGGCGCCCACGGACCGGGCTTCCCTCCTGCCAGCCCCTCAGACCTCGGCCATGCCTGGTTTCTGGCCCTGAGACTCTCCTTCGCTGCTTCCTGCCTGCTTTGTACCCACATGTCGACCTTGAGCTGCTTGGCTCTTACAAAAAAAGAGCCCGGCCCGGAGGGAGGGGCAAGGACTGGGCTGGTGCCTGGGACGCATGGTTCCTTGCGTGTGTCCACTTCCCGTCCCACTGGGGTGATGCCGCGGGAGATCGCCAGAGAGGAAGGCACAGCAGCAAAATGTGGCTGCCGTCAGCTCATCTGGACAGAACTTTTACAAAATAGGCAGAAAGAAAGGCTCCACAGGTAGACAGAGTTGCTGGGACCGCGGACCGAGGTCTCCACAAAGAGAGGCCACCGTCTCCCAGTCCAGGAACATCGTTTCCGACCCTTCGCAGGTCATTGCCTTTACAACGGCTGCCACTGTTTGTTAGTTTGCGTACTACAGTTGCCCCTAAGTTTCCTCAAGCAGCCCTCGACCCTCACGCTGCAGGCAAACGCCGTCACACAGGTGCAGGACCGGGAGAGATGAAGACAGGCAGGGACCAGCCATCACTCCCAGCCGCCGACAGCGGGGACGTCGGATGCCGCGTGTCCAGCTCTTTGCTGAGACTCTAGAAAAAGGGCTCAGATAGTCACACAGTCCTATCGTGTCCATTTACAGATGGGGAGGCTGAGGCTTCCACAGGACAGTGTGCCGTGCCCCCCTTCCCAGGGGAGAGGCCTGACTCTGCTCCACGCTCCGTGGGGCGGCTGAGGGACCCCCCGGCCAGAGGACGGCTTTGGCCAGGGAAGGTCCCTTGCTCCGCTATTCTTCGTGGGAATCTTCCACAGCAGAAGAGAGGTTCTTCCAGAGCCGGAAAGTGGAAAGGCTTTCCTTGGTCTATGCAAATCCCTCAGGAACCTGTTCAGCGAGGTGCCTCCTATACCGAGTTACCCCGCAGAAATTCACACAAAGTGCTTTGTGCCTGGAGGGTTTTTAAACCAGAGGAAAACGTAAGGGCGCCAACTGGGCTTGACCAAGTCCCCCCATCCTGGGCCTGTGCCGGGCTGACTTGGACAAGGCGCCTCCTGGGAGCAAAAGGAGGGGCTGTCTTTTCTTCTGCTGCTGGACAGCCAGGAAGGAGCAGCCCCTGACTGGGGAGGGTCCAGGCTCACCCCTCAACCTGCGCTGCTGCGCCCAGAGAGGCTGCTTCTGGAATTTCTCCTGACCCGGCCTGTGCCTGTGTTTGTGGGCGGCCCTGTGTGTACCCACCCACAGACAGCGAGGTGCCGGGAAAACGAGGGCCCAGGGGGATGAGGGGGGCTGTGACCCAGGAGGACACTGAATGGTCATTTCTCAGATGTCTTTACCTGCGAAACCTAAAGGGAATGTCACAGACACAGTATATCCTCGGGACGACCAAAGCTTGCAACTGGAGCTCAGCTCTCCGAAAGCTTTGTCTCAAAATAAACGGAACAGTGTCCAGTCAGTCCTCGGCGCCCTGATGTGAGTGGACAGACAAGCCATCGGCAAGAAGGGAGCCCCCCACCTCCTCCCACCTTCTCCAGGAGCCGCCGGGAAATCACCAGGTTTAGCCTGTCCCTTTCATTACAAGTTCAAACACCAGCTTGTGCTTGGTCACTTTCCCGGATGCTTGTCCTTAGTGTTAGAGAATCAACATGTTCATTCATTGCATTTCTAAATGACATTTACTTATATGTTGTAAAACCAGGGGGAAAGCATCTGTGCTGGCTTTATCTTCTCCGAAATTAAGATAGTGGTTTAAATGGAAAATGTAATTTAAATCCTTTCCGACAAGGAGTCTGTGCCTTTGGCCCCCTCAGCAGAGCTTCACAGAGAGACTGGAACGGTCTGGATGCTGTAGGAGTAGCTCCACAGTCAAGGGAGAAGTCAGAGCAGATAGAGACAAATCATCCCATGACATAGGTTAAAAGGGACCTGTTACTATGACAACAGATAGGGTCAGATAACAAAATGAACAGCCACTTTTGATCTTCAAAAAATTCTCTTTCCTTTGCTCTCTCCCTGTTATCTGGACCACTCCATCAAACACCTAGCAGATAACACAGTTGAAAACCCAATCGACCTTCAAGAAAACGGAGACAAGTTGGAAAGTGTATGGAAAGGTTACCATCACAGTGAGAGAGCTTCTGATGGTATTTGCCTGTATACACAGAAACACACACACATCCGTTTTTTTACAAGAGCAACAGGACAGGGTTCAAAAGGATCCACACAAGTGCTTAACACATGTACATAACTGTCATTTTTTTTCTATCCTCGAGAATTGAAATAGTAAGAGGCATTCAAAGTTAAAAGATTTAGATGTCAGGACTCACTCTGTAGAAACATTTGACACAAAATTACATCTGAGGGGGACTGAGAAGTAAATTGAGAGAGAATTCCCCCTCACTGAGTAATAGTCACAGAGAAATTGATCAAAAAGCACACACAAGTGAAAAGAACTAGAAAGCTTCAAAACCTCATACACCCTTTCCCATGCTACTCAGTCATAGAGAAATTGAACAAAAACCCAGTGATACGCTTTCCTCACGTTTAGCACTGAATGGCACTTGGTATACTATGACCATTCTGTTTATGTTGCCGAAGGTTCCAGAAAAGCAAGAAGAAAATGTTCTATATTTTACCTTATGTGAGTTTACATTTTTTTTTTTTTTTCCAACATCTTTATTGCAGTATAACTGTTTTACAATAGTGTGTTAGTTTCTCCTTTACAACAAAGTGAATCAGTTATACATATACATATGTTCCCATATCTCTTCCCTCTT